>NW_027331151.1:0-10747 GCF_022965805.1 Primulina eburnea
CCCCTTTGTCTCCCCCACACTTCCGCACACTGTCTTCTGTCCTGTTTTCTTTAAACAGAAAGAGACCCTATTTGGTGCAAATAACTCTAATCTTAAATCAACCGGGAAAATGGGATTAAGAGTGGAATCTGTTCAGTGCGAGAAGAAATTGAAATAGCATGAATGGAAAACGACTCGAATCAAGTGGAGAACACATTTTGCTAATGTCTTTGATGTAAGGATGGATGGAACCCACTAGCAATTCGTAATCTACTAGTGTCATATCAATATGAAATGCAAAAATTCAATGATTTTAGTCTAAACCAACTCGAGCTAATTATTCCGATTTAATGCTTTGATACTTTGATAACTTATTTCGATTTAATCCCAATTTGTCACCCTTTTATTTGATCAATGTATATTAATTTTCATTGATATATATATATATATATATATATATATATATATATATATATATATATATATATATATACTAGATAAACGTGCGTTGCACGTTAAGAAATAGATATAATTTGTATATGATTATTTTATTTAAATATGTTCAATTTTTTTTTTAAAATTAGAATAACTTTTAATAGATAAATAATTAATTATTTGGTTACAAATGAAATCATAACATTTTCTAGTCTTTGATTTGAAGACCTCTTGAAATCTTTTTGTGCATGTCGGTTTTTATCTTTTTATCTCCTTTTTTGTACTCAGCAATTGGCTCTTCATCTCGAATCTATATTTCATCTTCGTGTCTTCATGGATCTTCATATTTTTGTTGATGTTTATTTCATTTGATTTTTCTACCTTTGGGGGTACACTGCTTTGTTTAGTTGGCTTGATAATCTTCCGAGATCTCAATTTCTTGATATTGACATTTGTTGTTGGATAATTTTCATGTATCTCAATAGCTTCTGCCACAATTTTTAACACTTCATCACGTTTTTCTACTGAATTATCCAACTTGAACAAGAATGTGTGGAGCTTGGAGCTTGGTTGATTTAGCGAATCTTTATATGAGTTATTTAGTAAATTCTGCATTGAAAATTTTTATTGTTAGATGCATTATTTATGTAGATATAAATCATTATTTGTTCTATCTTATACTTGGTCATGAATTTGAATGAAATCTTCAATAGAACATTCAACAAAAGACGCTGCAACTTTTCCAAATATGTTATTCTTGCCATCTCATTCTCATCTTCAATTGTGATTGTTATTCTATACCTTTAACATAAAGAAGTAAAGTAATGAATACCTTTTTTTAGTGTGATTTAAAACTTGGGTTGTGTATTGGTAATTTGTTTTATACAAAAACGATTTGAATTCATTTTTATTTCTCTTTTTCTGTCCATTTGATGTACATAAGAGTAATTATTACACATAAAATTAATTTAAACTCATTTTGATTCTTTTGAAGTGTTTTCTTATTGTATCAAATAATTATTTATGTTTGTCATGCATAGGGTTTACAATTTGGAAAATTGACATCCACGTCAATGCAATCCTCATTATGTTCACCATTTGCTTGGTATAGAGCTTTGCACGGTAAATCACAATTATAATGAAATATAAATATTGCGTCGTGGGTAACAAATATAACTTTTGAAATAAAGATTAAGCAACATTCGAACTAAAAGATAAATCTTTCATTATCATTCATTTTTGTTAGGTTAAGTGTGCAATAGTGAGGGTAGTATTGGGATGAGTGACTCATGTGAAGTTTTCGTGAGTTAAACTACTGACATTATGTCGCTTATTTAAAATTTCATTAAAGATATAATTTTAAAAAAAAAACTGTAAATTTCATTCCCAAAAATTTTATTTCATTTTTCATCAATTATTATAAAATTCATTAATACCTGAAAATGAACAAAAGAAGACATGTATTTATTAATATTATTTAATGAAAATAAGGACATATGTAAATTCACACAATTTTATTAGACTTTTCAAATTTATTAGTCGTGTATTATTTAAGTTATTAATGGATGTTAATTTACTCAAGTTTAAAATAAAAATTGTATAAAAACTCCTACGAGGCTGTTTCACGGGAACATGTCTCATATCCTACCCTAATCATGAAAAATCATTGTTTTTCACTCTGAAAATTGACCGGTTGGCCCATCTGAATAATATATCCATGAGACCGGCTCACGTAAGACCAATCAAAAATTGGAGAACTATAAAAATTCATAAATAAAAAAAAAAAAAAAAAGAGAAGTCAAACAAAAATAATTATTTTTAAAATAAAGATATAATTTATTCTGTGAAAATATATTGTAAATTTTATTATTCTTCTATTCATTTTAAATTATATTAAAGATATATTTTTTAAAACAAATAAAGTATAAATTCCATTTCGTAAAATGGTAGCTAAATTTCATTTTGTTAAATTTTATTTAGAATTAATTGATAGTTGGGAAAAAAAACAAACAATATAGTATGTATTTATTATTATTATTATTATTTTAAATTTTATTAAAGATATTATTTTCAAAAAAACATTATGTGTGAATTTCATTCCAAAAAATAAGACTTAATTTAAATTTCATTCTAAAAACTGGTGGCTAAATTTTATCTTTCTTCAATTTATTTTAGAATATATTAAATAATAGATGGGAAAAACAAATAAACAAAGAGAAGTATATTAAGAAGTATATTAATTATGATTATTATTATTATTCATATATGTTAATTTATTTAAGTTAAAAAAAATTGACACAGAAACTCCTATGAAGTTGTTTCACGAGTGAATTTTGTGAAACATGTCTCATATCTGACTTGAATCGTGAAAATAAATTATTTTTCACTCCTGAAATAACTGAGTCAGCCCATCTCAAGACTATATAACAATGAAATTGTTTCACAAAAATCTACTAAAAATTGGAGAACTATAATATTTTGAATAACATTGTAAACGTCATTTTTATTCGATTTATTTTAAAATTCTTTAATTAATAAAAAAAATAGAAATCAAACAAAAATGCAAATTTCATTATTCATTTATTTAATTTAAATTTCATTAAAGATATATATATATATATTTTTAAAAAATAGAGTGTAAATTTTATTTCAAAAAATGAAAGATAAATTTAAATTTTATTCTAAAAATGGTGGCTAAATTTCATTTTTCTTCAATTTATTTTAGAAGTCATTAATAGTTGATAGAAAATAAACAAAAAAATAAATATTAATATTATCGTTTCGAATTTCATTAAAGATATGTTTTTTTTTAATGGAGTACAAATTTCATAACAAAAAATAAGACTAAAATTCATTTATCTTCAATTTATTTTAAATTCCATTAATTAATAGATGGGAAACATGGAAAACAAAAAAAAAATAAAAAATGGAGTGCAAATTTCATCACAAAAAAAGAAGGCTAAATTTTATTTTTCTTCAATTCAGTTTAGATTTCATTAATTAATAGATGGAAAAAACAAAGCGATATATATTAATGAATATTATTTAATGCAGATAAGGATATAGATGTAAATTCACAATTCAAACTCATATATTTATAGTAGTAATATTAATAATAATATATAGATAATAGATTGAATTTCATTATAGATATAAGTTTAAAAAAAAAAATGGATTGCAATTTTCATCACAAAAAATGAATGCTAAATTTTATTTTTCTTCAATTTAGTTTAGATTTGATTAATTAATTGATGAAAACATGCAGAAAAAATAAGGTCCTCGGGTTAGCGTGTGCACATCCAGCCTCGCCTACTCAGTCTTCGGCACCTTCGATCTCCTGATCAATATGCTCACATACATCAATCACACCTAATGAGTCTAAAAACTCAACATATGTTAGTTAATAACGAATACATATACATAACATGTCTTTAATTTATTTTAAATTTCATTAATTAATAGATGAAAAACATGGAAAACAAAAAATAAAAATAAAAATGGAGTGTGTAAATTCACAAAAAAATAAACATGTATTAATGATTGTTATTAAATGAAAGTAAGGACATTTATGTAAATTCACAATTCACATTCATATATAGAAATAGATAATCGAATTCAACTCGTTAGTTGTGACTTTCGTATTAACTATATCGTATCAGTTCTATCGTAAAATTTAAAAAATAGAGTGCAAATTTCATTACAACAAAAAATAAGGCTAAATGTTCTCTTCAATTTATTTTAAATTTCATTAATTAATAGATGAAAAACATGGGAAAAAAATAAAAATAAAAATGGAGTTTGTAAATTGACAAAAAAAAAATAAAAATGTATTAATGATTATTATTAAATGAATGTAAGAACATTTCTCTTCAATTTATTTTAAATTTCATTAATTAATATGAAAAACATGGAAAAATTAAAAATAAAATGGAGTGTGTAAATTCACAAAAAAATAAACATGTATTAATGATTATTATTAAATGAAAGTAAGGACATTTATGTAAATTCACAATTCATATTCATATATTTATATAGATATAGAATAGATATAGAATAGATATAGATATTAAATGAATGTAAGGACATTTCTCTTCAATTTATTTTAAATTTCATTAATTAATATGAAAAACATGGAAAAAAATTAAAAATAAAATGGAGTGTGTAAATTCACAAAAAAATAAACATATATTAATGATTATTATTAAATGATAGATATTAAATGAATGTAAGGACATTTCTCTTCAATTTATTTTAAATTTCATTAATTAATATGAAAAACATGGAAAAAAATTAAAAATAAAATGGAGTGTGTAAATTCACAAAAAAATAAACATGTATTAATGATTATTATTAAATGAAAGTAAGGACATTTATGTAAATTGACAATTCATATTCATATATTTATATAGACTAGAATAGTGCACGTGCGTTGCACGTGAAAACGATTTTATTCGAGATAAAATTAGTTGATATAATAAATAAACATGAAAATTATATTTTTTATAAACTCATATTAATTACATATATGAAATTTACATGTTTTCACATGCTTATTTTAAATAATTTACTTTTCGTTATGTAATTTTTTTTGTTATTTCTGTGTACACGTCAAGTTTTAATAACAAGTACGGATATCGTCCGACAAAACTTGATATATTACAAATTTACATTAAAAACAATTCTTTAATTAACTTGAACAAAAACTTGAATAAATTAATAAACTAAATTGAAATTAAAATAAAAGAATGAAACAAACACAATTTAAATAATTTAAATTAAAATAATTAATAAACGACTGTTCAAATATCGGTTAATGCACATATCAATTCTTAAGCAATGCTTTTGAAGGAATTCATTATTTTATCAATATACTATGTCAAATTATATTTAACTATGTCATTTTTTTATTTAATAATTGCAATTACAACAATGAATGGTGGATTTCTCTAGCATTCGTTTTTTAGTCTATGATGATCAGCATGTACTCAATCTCATATGTTGTTAGGACCGGCTAGCTGTTTAGAGGGGGTGAATGAATACCTGTTAAAACTTTCGGTATTATTGGTTTGAGCTAACAAAATACAATCGCTTTATCTCAACTCAGTTGAGTTACAAGTCAACAAGGTAAAATATATGCGCAGAAAAAGAAATGTGTTCAAATTTGAACCAAATAGATACTAACACAATAATCGGTAGATGCAGTTATCCCAATGTCAAAAATATTCATGATGTTCAGTAGTTTTTTGTTGATGAAAATACTGTTAAACAACCAATTCAAGCTGATTTTGATGGAGAAAATGGAGAAGAAATGCAGCATCCTTTGGAGAATGCATAATCTGTAGAGTACAAGCAACAATCAATAATTAATCAACATATTTCAGTCAATGAGATAGAAAATAAACAAAGATCTCAACGATTTAAAAGAAGAGCAATATGGATGACAAATTATGAGGTAACTGGTAATAACTAAATTTAAGATTAATTTGTTCATTTTGCTCTATTTTCTTATTGTGATCCAGTAGCTTTCGAAGAAGGTGTCAAAGAATCAAAATAGCAAAAGGCAATGGATGCTAAAATCACATTCATCGATAAAAATAAAACTTGGGAACTCATCGAGCTTCCAAAAGGTCAAAAAACGATATGTGAAGTAGATTTACAAGAGTAAATTGAAAGAAAATGGAAAGCCGACAAATTCAAAGCACCGTTGGTAGCAAAAGATTACAAATAAGAGTTTGGAGTCGGTTATATAGAAATATTTACTCAGTTGTAAGACATGATACGATCAGATTGGTAATTGCCTTATTAGCACAATATTCATGGTCTATCTTCTATTTGGTTGTGAAATCGACGTTCTTACATGGAGACTCAGAAGAACATATATGTATCCATCAACCTCCTTGTTATATTAAGTTGGAAATGAGCATAAAGTGTATAAATTGAAAAAAAACTTGGTACAAAATTGAAGATGAATGAAAAATCTCATTGTTTGTTTATATGTTAATGATCTTATATTCTCTTAAAATGATAGTGTCATGTTTGAAAAATTTAAGAAGTCCATGATGGTTGAGTTTGATATGTAGGATCTTGGCAAGATGCATCATTTTCTTGGTATGAAGTAGTTCAATCTACTTATGAGATTTTTATTTCACAAAAAAAACGTGTTCAAAAAGTTTTGTGCATATTTAATATGAAGAAATGCAATTCTGCAAGTACTCCCGTAGACTATGGTTTGAAGCTAACAAAAATTTGTGAAGGAAAGAAGATTGACAACACATTTTACAAGCAAATTGTTAGAAGCTTAATGTAGTATTTGACAGCAACAATGTCGGATATTATGTATTCTTTCAGTCTCATAAGCAGATACATTGAGAATCCTACAGAAATGCATTTTTAAGCTGTTAAGAGGATTTTATGATGGCGACAACGAACACAAGAACTTGGTCTCTACTATAAGAAAGGAGAACAATTAGATTTGAAGGAGATCGAGATTATAGAAAAAGAACTTAAGGATATGATTTTTTTCTTAGATCAAGTGGTTGTTCCATGCACTTCGAAGAAACAATCAATTGTTACTTTATCAACCATTGAAGCTAAATTTGTTGCATCAACTTCACGTGCATGTCAAGCTTTTTGGTTGAGAAAAATTCTCGAAGAGCTTAAATTCAATAATCATGATCATTTTGCAATTTATTGTGATAATAGTTCAGCCATAAAACTATCAAAGAATCTAGTCCTCCATGGAAGAAGCAAGCTCATTGATGTGAAATATCAATTTTAAGTGACCTCACAAAGAATGAAACAATTGATCTCATCTATTGCAAAAGTGAAAACCAAGTAGCTAACATGTTTATCAAGTCCCTGAAACTGCCTGCATTTCATAAACTAAGGGAGCTACTTGGTATTAGCATACTACAAAACAAATTTGAGGGATGATGTTCTTATTAAGCCGATGTTTACCTTATCGGTTTAAGAGAGATATTATTGAATTGTTAAAGGTTTGCCGAAGTACTTAGTTATCTGTCTTGTCAAATAAAATCTGTTAGTCATTGTTTAATATTAACAAAGTATTACAGAAAATAATTATTTTAGCATATTTGTTATTTCATGGTTTAGTGGTCAAATATTATTGCTATTTTTATGGTTTTTTTCATATGTGTATTTGCCTATAAAAGGCTCATTGCTGAATAAATAAAATATATAACAGAAAACAAAATTCTTCTCTTTGTTTGATTTATATTTTATTCTTTGAACCACTAACCACAAATCTATATGTTCATTTAACTTGAAGTTTAAAAAATACATTTCGAACCATTTTTGCTTATAAAACGTATATGTTTATTTGGCTTGAAGTTTAAAAAATTAAGTTTGAACTATTTTTTGTTATGAAACATAGAAAATATACCTTTAAAAAATATTAATAGTAGCCTAATTTTTCATGTGAAAGAATGCATAATCAAAAAATATGTAAGAAATATTAATAGCATTCAAATTTTTTATTTGAAATAATGCATAGTTATGTATCAATTAAATAAATAAACTAAATTAAATTAAAAATATATCAATTATTAACTAATAATTGGGAAAATAATGCATAATGATGTATCAATCTATCAATTAAATAAATTAACTTTATTTAACTTTAAGTTTAAAAAATTAAGTTTGAACCTCTAACTAAAAATTAATATGTTCATTTAACTTAAATTTTAAAAATTAAGAACATACATTAATCATATATAAATCAATCAAATCAACAAACTTTAGAGCAATATTATATGAGTATGTTCATTTTAATAAGTCGGTGGAATCACAATACATTATTATTATTATTATTACAAAAAATTAAGGACTAAAATTATTCACATCGTGATTACCTCACAATTATTTCAAATACAATAAAGCACCATTATATACAAATATTTATTTAAGCTAAATTTAAATATTGAAACCATATGCAAATCAAATATTAGATCACCAAAAATGTATGGATGAGTGTTATAGATAAATATAAATGAGATAATGACATATTTATATATTCATTTAACTTTAAGCTAAAAAAGTTAAGTATGAATCATTTTTTTGTTAAAAAAATAGAAAATATATTATATGTTTAAAAAATACTAACCACAAATTTATATGTTTATTTAACTTGAAGTTTAATAAATACATTTTAAATTATTTTTGGTTATAAAACATATATGTTTATTTAATTTGAAGTTTGAAAAATTAAGTCTGAACCGGCCCGCTAACAAAAAATTTATATGTTCATGTAACTTGAAGTTTAAAAAATTAAGTTCTTACCATTTTTTGTTATAAAACATAGAAAATATATTAAAAAATAGAAAAATTTATTGTAGGTTTAAAAAATACTAACCATAAATTTATATATATGTTCATTTAACTTAAAGTTTAAAAAATAAAGTTTGAACTATTTTTAGTATAAAACATATATGTTTTTTTAACTTGAAGTTTTAAAAATTAAATCCGAACCGCTAACCAAAAATTTATATGTTTATGTATTTGAAGTTTAAAAAAACATAGAAAATATATTAAATAAATAAAAAAAATATTGTAGGTTAAAAAAATACTAACCATATATTTATATGTTCATTTAAATTGAAGTTTAAAAAATAAAGTTTGAACTATTTTTAGTTATAAAACATATATGTTTTTTTAATTTGAATTAAGTCCGAATCGCTAACCAAAAATTTATTTATCTTGAAGTTTAAAAAATGAAGTCTGAACCGCTAACCAAAAATTTATATGTTCATGTAACTTGAAGTTTAAAAAATTAAGTTCGAACCATTTTTCGTTATGAAACATAGAAAATATATTAAAAAATAGAAAATTTATTTTAGGTTTAAAAAATACTACCATAAATTTATATGTTCATTTCACTTGAAGTTTAAAAAATAAAGTTTGAAGTATTTTTAATTATAAAACATATATGTTTTTTTTTTAATTTGAAGTTTTAAAAAATTAAATTCGAACCGCTAACCAAAAATTTATATGTACATGTAACTTGAGGTTTACTAACCATAAATTTATTCGTTCATTTAAATTGAAGTTTAAAAAATAAAGTTTGAATTATTTTTATTTATAAAACATCTATGTTTTTTTTAACTTAAAGTTTAAAAAATTAATTCCGAACCGCTAATAAAAAATGTATATGTTGATGTAACTTGAAGTTTACTAACCATAAATGTATATATTCATTTAAATCGAAGTTTAAAAATAAAGTTGAACTATTTTTATTTATAAAACATATATGTTTTTTTAAACTTAAAGTTTAAAAAATTAAGTTCGAATTGTTAATAAAAAAATTATATATATATATGTTCATTTAACTTGAAGTTTAAAAAATAAAGTTTGAACTATTTTTAGGTATAAAACATATATGTTTTTTTAACTTGAAGTCTTAAAAATTAAATTCGAACCGCTAACCAAAAATTTATATGTTCATGTAACATGAAATTTAAAAAAATTAAGTCCGAACTATTTTTTATTATAAAGTTTTTTTTTAATTATAAAACATATATGTTTTTTTTTTAATTTGAAGTTTTAAAAAATTAAATTCGAACCGCTAACCAAAAATTTATATGTACATGTAACTTGAGGTTTACTAACCATAAATTTATTCGTTCATTTAAATTGAAGTTTAAAAATAAAGTTTGAATTATTTTTATTTATAAAACATCTATGTTTTTTTTAACTTAAAGTTTAAAAAATTAATTCCGAACCGCTAATCAAAAATGTATATGTTCATGTAACTTGAAGTTTACTAACCATAAATGTATATATTCATTTAAATCGAAGTTTAAAAAATAAAGTTGAACTATTTTTATTTATAAAACATATATGTTTTTTAAACTTAAAGTTTAAAAAATTAAGTTCGAATTGTTAATAAAAAAATTATATATATATATGTTCATTTAACTTGAAGTTTAAAAAATAAAGTTTGAACTATTTTTAGGTATAAAACATATATGTTTTTTTAACTTGAAGTCTTAAAAATTAAATTCGAACCGCTAACCAAAAATTTATATGTTCATGTAACATGAAATTTAAAAAAATTAAGTCCGAACTATTTTTTATTATAAAGTTTTTTTTTAATTATAAAACATATATGTTTTTTTTTAATTTGAAGTTTTAAAAAATTAAATTCGAACCGCTAACCAAAAATTTATATGTACATGTAACTTGAGATTTACTAACCATAAATTTATTCGTTCATTTAAATTGAAGTTTAAAAAATAAAGTTTGAATTATTTTTATTTATAAAACATCTATGTTTTTTTTAACTTAAAGTTTAAAAAATTAATTCCGAACCGCTAAT
>NW_027331152.1:0-4504 GCF_022965805.1 Primulina eburnea
CCTTCTTAGTCCTAGGCAACCCCAAAATAAAGTCCATAGAAATGTCAATCCAAGTTCTTTTTAAGAATAGCACGCAAAAGTGTTCCCAAAGTTCTATTGACAACTTCAGTTTGTCCATCCGTTCGAGGATGAAAGTAGTAGAAAACAACAATTTTGTGCCAAGTTTAGCCCATAAAGTCTTCCAAAAGTAACTCAAGAATTTAACATCGCGAACAGAATCAATAGTCCTAGGCATGCCATGCAACCTAACGACTTCTCTAAAGAACAAATCCGCATGTTTGAAGCATCATCGGTTTTATGACAAGCTATAAAATGTGCCATCTTCGAGAATCTATCCAACAACAAAAAATAGAATCCCTCCCCTTCTTAGTCCTAGGCAACCCCAAAATAAAGTCCATAGAAATGTCAATCCAAGTTCTTTTTAAGAATAGCACGCAAAAGTGTTCCCAAAGTTCTATTGACAACTTCAGTTTGTCCATCCGTTCGAGGATGACAAGTAGTAGAAAACAACAATTTTGTGCCAAGTTTAGCCCATAAAGTCTTCCAAAAGTAACTCAAGAATTTAACATCGCGACAGAAAACAATAGTCCTAGGCATGCCATGCAATCTAATGACTTCTCTAAAGAACAAATCCGCATGTTTGAAGCATCATCGGTTTTATGACAAGCTATAAAATGTGCCATCTTAGAAAATCTATCCACAACAACAAAAATAGAATCCCTACCCTTCTTAGTCCTAGGCAACCCAAAAATAAAGTCCATAGAAATGTCAATCCAAGTTCTTTTTAAGAATAGCACGCAAAAGTGTTCCCAAAGTTCTATTGACAACTTCAGTTTGTCCATCCGTTCGAGGATGACAAGTAGTAGAAAACAACAATTTTGTGCCAAGTTTAGCCCATAAAGTCTTCCAAAAGTAACTCAAGAATTTAACATCGCGAACAGAATCAATAGTCCTAGGCATGCCATGCAACCTAACGACTTCTCTAAAGAACAAATCCGCATGTTTGAAGCATCATCGGTTTTATGACAAGCTATAAAATGTGCCATCTTAGAATCTATCCACAACAACAAAAATAGAATCCCTCCCCTTCTTAGTCCTAGGCAACCCCAAAATAAAGTCCATAGAAATGTCAATCCAAGTTCTTTTTAAGAATAGCACGCAAAAGTGTTCCCAAAGTTCTATTGACAACTTCAGTTTGTCCATCCGTTCGAGGATGACAAGTAGTAGAAAACAACAATTTTGTGCCAAGTTTAGCCCATAAAGTCTTCCAAAAGTAACTCAAGAATTTAACATCGCGAACAGAATCAATAGTCCTAGGCATGCCATGCAACCTAACGACTTCTCTAAAGAACAAATCCGCGATGTTTGAAGCATCATCGGTTTTATGACAAGCTATAAAATGTGCCATCTTAGAGAATCTATCCACAACAACAAAAATAGAATCCCTCCCCTTCTTAGTCCTAGGCAACCCCAAAATAAAGTCCATAGAAATGTTAATCCAAGTTTTTTTAAGAATAGCACGCAAAAGTGTTCCCAAAGTTCTATTGACAACTTCAGTTTGTCCATCCGTTCGAGGATGACAAGTAGTAGAAAACAACAATTTTGTGCCAAGTTTAGCCCATAAAGTCTTCCAAAATTAACTCAAGAATTTAACATCGAACAAATCAATAGTCCTAGGCATGCCATGCAACCTAACGACTTCTCTAAAGAACAAATCCGCATGTTTGAAGCATCATCGGTTTTATGACAAGCTATAAATGTGCCATCTTAGAGAATCTATCCACAACAACAAAAATAGAATCCCTCCCCTTCTTAGTCCTAGGCAACCCCAAAATAAAGTCCATAGAAATGTCAATCCAAGTTCTTTTTAAGAATAGCACGCAAAAGTGTTCCCAAAGTTCTATTGACAACTTCAGTTTGTCCATCCGTTCGAGGATGAAAGTAGTAGAAAACAACAATTTTGTGCCAAGTTTAGCCCATAAAGTCTTCCAAAAGTAACTCAAGAATTTAACATCGCGAACAAACAATAGTCCTAGGCATGCCATGCAACCTAACGACTTCTCTAAAGAACAAATCCGCATGTTTGAAGCATCATCGGTTTTATGACAAGCTATAAAATGTGCCATCTTAGAGAATCTATCCACAACAACAAAAATAGAATCCCTCCCCTTCTTAGTCCTAGGCAACCCCAAAATAAAGTCCATAGAAATGTCAATCCAAGTTCTTTTTAAGAATAGCACGCAAAAGTGTTCCCAAAGTTCTATTGACAACTTCAGTTTGTCCATCCGTTCGAGGATGACAAGTAGTAGAAAACAACAATTTTGTGCCAAGTTTAGCCCATAAAGTCTTCCAAAAGTAACTCAAGAATTTAACATCGCGACAGAACAATAGTCCTAGGCATGCCATGCAACCTAACGACTTCTCTAAAGAACAAATCCGCATGTTTGAAGCATCATCGGTTTTATGACAAGCTATAAAATGTGCCATCTTAGAGAATCTATCCACAACAAAAAATAGAATCCCTCCCCTTCTTAGTCCTAGGCAACCCCAAAATAAAGTCCATAGAAATGTCAATCCAAGTTCTTTTTAAGAATAGCACGCAAAAGTGTTCCCAAAGTTCTATTGACAACTTCAGTTTGTCCATCCGTTCGAGGATGACAAGTAGTAGAAAACAACAATTTTGTGCCAAGTTTAGCCCATAAAGTCTTCCAAAAGTAACTCAAGAATTTAACATCGCGACAGAAACAATAGTCCTAGGCATGCCATGCAACCTAACGACTTCTCTAAAGAACAAATCCGCCATGTTTGAAGCATTCGGTTTTATGACAAGCTATAAAATGTGCCATCTTAGAGAATCTATCCACAACAACAAAAATAGAATCCCTCCCCTTCTTAGTCCTAGGCAACCCCAAAATAAAGTCCATAGAAATGTCAATCCAAGTTCTTTTTAAGAATAGCACGCAAAAGTGTTCCCAAAGTTCTATTGACAACTTCAGTTTGTCCATCCGTTCGAGGATGACAAGTAGTAGAAAACAACAATTTTGTGCCAAGTTTAGCCCATAAAGTCTTCCAAAAGTAACTCAAGAATTTAACATCGCGAACAGAATCAATAGTCCTAGGCATGCCATGCAACCTAACGACTTCTCTAAAGAACAAATCCGCATGTTTGAAGCATCATCGGTTTTATGACAAGCTATAAAATGTGCCATCTTAGAGAATCTATCCACAACAACAAAAATAGAATCCCTCCCCTTCTTAGTCCTAGGCAACCCCAAAATAAAGTCCATAGAAATGTCAATCCAAGTTCTTTTTAAGAATAGCACGCAAAAGTGTTCCCAAAGTTCTATTGACAACTTCAGTTTGTCCATCCGTTCGAGGATGACAAGTAGTAGAAAACAACAATTTTGTGCCAAGTTTAGCCCATAAAGTCTTCCAAAAGTAACTCAAGAATTTAACATCGCGACCAGAGAATCAATAGTCCTAGGCATGCCATGCAACCTAACGACTTCTCTAAAGAACAAATCCGCGATGTTTGAAGCATCATCGGTTTTATGACAAGCTATAAAATGTGCCATCTTAGAGAATCTATCCACAACAACAAAAATAGAATCCCTCCCCTTCTTAGTCCTAGGCAACCCCAAAATAAAGTCCATAGAAATGTCAATCCAAGTTTTTAAGAATAGCACGCAAAAGTGTTCCCAAAGTTCTATTGACAACTTCAGTTTGTCCATCCGTTCGAGGATGACAAGTAGTAGAAAACAACAATTTTGTGCCAAGTTTAGCCCATAAAGTCTTCCAAAAGTAACTCAAGAATTTAACATCGCGACAGAACAATAGTCCTAGGCATGCCATGCAACCTAACGACTTCTCTAAAGAACAAATCCGCATGTTTGAAGCATCATCGGTTTTATGACAAGCTATAAAATGTGCCATCTTGAGAATCTATCCACAACAACAAAAATAGAATCCCTCCCCTTCTTAGTCCTAGGCAACCCCAAAATAAAGTCCATAGAAATGTCAATCCAAGTTCTTTTTAAGAATAGCACGCAGCAAAAGTGTTCCCAAAGTTCTATTGACAACTTCAGTTTGTCCATCCGTTCGAGGATGAAAGTAGTAGAAAACAACAATTTTGTGCCAAGTTTAGCCCATAAAGTCTTCCAAAAGTAACTCAAGAATTTAACATCGCGAACAGAATCAATAGTCCTAGGCATGCCATGCAACCTAACGACTTCTCTAAAGAACAAATCCGCGATGTTTGAAGCATCATCGGTTTTATGACAAGCTATAAAATGTGCCATCTTAGAGAATCTATCCAAACAACAAAAATAGAATCCCTCCCCTTCTTAGTCCTAGGCAACCCCAAAATAAAGTCCATAGAAATGTCAATCCAAGTTCTTTTAAGATAGCACGCAAAAGTGTTCCAAGTTATTGACAACTTCAGTTTGTCCCGTTCGAGGATGACAAGTAGTAGAAAAACAACAATTTTTGCCAAGTTTAGCCATAA
>NW_027331153.1:0-138097 GCF_022965805.1 Primulina eburnea
ACTGTTTTGTATCCGAGTGTCTGACATGTGAGCTAGTGAAGGCGGAGCATCAGAGACCAGCAGGTCTGATCAAGCCTCTTCCTATTCTTGAGTGGAAGTGGGAGAATGTTACCTGGACTTCGTGATCGGTTTGCCGAAGTCAGTCAGAGGATCAAATGCTATCTGGGTGATTGTTGATCCTCTTACCAAATCAGCGCACTTCTTGCCTATTAAGATGACTTTCACCATGATTCAGTACGTAGAGTTGTATATCCGAGAGAGAGTCCGACTTCATGGTATTCCCGTTTCTATAGTGTCTGACCGAGATCCTAGATTCACTTCCGCATTCTGGAAGAGTTTACATTCGACTATGGGTACGAAGTTGTTGTTTAGCACACCTTTCCACACTCAGACAGATGGTCATTCAGAGAGAGTTATCCAGATTTTGGAAGATCTTCTCCGTGCTTGTGTCATCGATTTCTCAGGGAGTTGGGAGTCGAAATTGCCATTGGTAGAGTTCACCTATAACAACAGTTTTCAGTCGTCTATAGGTATGGCTCCGTATGAAGCACTGTATGGTCGTAAGTGCAGATCACTTGTTCATTGGGATGAAGTAGGGGAGAGATCAGAATAGGGTCCGGAGATTATTCAACAGGCTGCCGATGTAGTAGTCAAGATCCGTGATAGGATGAGGACTGCTCAGAGTCGACAGAAGCGCTATGTAGATCAGAGGATGAGAGATCTAGAGTTTGCCGTCGGCGACAATGTTTTTGTGAAGATAGCACCTATGGAAGGTGTCATGCGGTTCGGGAAGAAAGGAAAGCTTAGTCCGAGATTCATCGGACCATTTGAGAACCTCGACAGGGTTGGGACGTTAGCTTATCGTGTTGCTCTTCCGTCGAATCTGGCCAGAGTACACAATGTTTTCCACGTCTCTATGCTAAGGAAATATATGGCGAATCCTTCGCATGTCCTGAATTTTGAACCGTTGCAGCTCACTCCGAACCTATCTTATGAAGAGAGACCAGTGCAAATCTTAGACAGACAGGAGAAAAAGCTTCGGAACAAACTGGTGAAACTAGTGAAAGTCAAATGGCTTAATCATTCGGAGGAGGAAGCTACGTGGGAGTCCGAGCCAGAGATGAGGAGTCGCTATCCCGAGTTATTCGGTAAGTTTTAATTTCGAGGACGAAATTTCTTTTAAGGGTGGGAGAGTTGTAGAACTCGTTAAATCAGACTACGTATAAGCCATGCAAAATTACTATTATTTAAATTAAAATGATTTGTATGCATGATGATTTAAATTCTTTTCTTTAAATTTGTTGAGTTATTTTATGCAATAGTTTAGTTTCATCTTTTCGGATAAATAAGCGAGGTTGGACTGGAGTTAGAGTATTAAGATAAAATTTAATGATAAGAAAATATTCCTAGAATTTATTCAAGATAAAGAATAATTTAGTTTAATGTAAAAGTGAGTTTAAAGATTTATTTAAGTTTTTAGAGATAAGTAGTAAATAAGTTCTTTTAGGTTAAATAATTAATTAAAAGCCTAAATTAAAATGTATGACCAATTGAGATAAGTTAATCTAGGCCTATTTTATTTAATAAATTGTAACTTAACATGTTAGCAATTTATTTTAAAGAATTAGCCATGCATGCAAGAAAATTACCATCCTAAATTAAATTTACTATTTCACTAAAATACATAATTAATGTTTAAAACTTTAAAGAGTTAAAATTCAATAATTTAGCAATATTTCTACCATATTTATCTAGCAATTTCGGCCACCCCACCTTATAGATTTAATCATGATTTGGCAACTCACTATTTTGATTCATTTCCTTAATCTTTTTTGGTAGATAATTCCCTTACCTTTTAATCAACAAAAAAATTAATAATTAAGCAATATCATTACCCTTATTTGACAAGAAAAATCGGCCATCCCATTCAATTAATTATCCCTCAAATCTCTTGATATCATTATAATTCCTTATCTAACAAACACTAGGATAGAAAGATTGGTTTGCTATTCAAATCTCCAATTATCTTGATAACTTTCCCTTCACTTCCTAGCCTTCGTTATCCCTCACCATTCCACCGAAATTTCAGAGAGAAAGGCTGAGAAAAATCGTGAGTGCACCTAGTAAGAGAAGAGAGAAAAGCAAGAAAGAAAAGGACTTCGTCTCCGCCGCGCCGTGTCGTCGTATAGTTTGTTTTCCTTTCAAACAAAAATTTCCAGGCATGTATATCTTGTTTCTTTGCTCTTCAATCAAGTCATATAATATTTTAAAACATTACATGATCACGGTTTTATGGCAAAAACCGAAATCCCTGACAGCAACCACGCAAAAATTCTGCACAGATTTTTCGGCTCCCACTTGTGCTTCACGTTTGATATTGTTTTTGTGATTTCAGGGGTTGGCTCGGTTCCAGGCATCCAAGGCTGCATCTAGGCATGTACTTGATCCATTAGTTTAAGCCCCCAACTCACTGGATTCAAGATTTGACAGCTACTCCACCATAGTTGCAAGTTGAGTCTCGAAATCCTGGTTTTGATTGTTCAAGGAGGTTAAAATCATGGTTGGCTTTTGGGCCTGTAACCATCGTTAGAACCCTTACTTAGTATGTCTAGGACATGACCAAGATGACCTTTCATGGCTTGCTTCATGGTCCCATCGGTTCTAAAAACAAAACAACACAAGTGTCCCTCGGTTTCTTTTTCTGTTTTGGGTGAGTGAGTTTTGACTTTTAGGGTGTTGGATGGATCTTGTTTGGATTTTGTAGTAGCCCGAATTCCAAATTGGGTAATTAACGGAGTAATGGTGATTAAGAAGGTTTAAGGTGTAATTTTGGCTATGGTCATGATCGGACGGACCGAAGAGGGTTCGGAAGCACCGAAGAGTTCGGACGATCCGAAGTGTAGTTCGGTGAATCCGATCATAGGTGTCAAGTGTTGATCGACACGTCATTTTTCCATGCATGATCGGACGGTCCGAAGTGTATGATCGGAGGATCCGATCATGAGCTGTCAAGAGCCAATGGACACGTAGCGTTCGGACGTTCCGACGTGTTGTTCGGAGGATCCGAACATGGCCTATAAATAGTGCTCGGATTTCTCATTTGTGACTTGCCAATTCATGATTTTGCCTCATAGTTGAGAGGATTTGGAAGGTTTCTAGGGTTAGTTGTTGGTCGAGCGATAGCCAAGAGCTGCCAGGAGTAGTAGCGTAGCGGCGCCTGAGTTTCAAGGCAATCGACATCAAAGGGCTGTCGACGGACGAAGGTAAACCCTAAACCTTTGGTAGTACTAGGGAGTACTGGTTTTGCTAGTCAAGCATGGTAGGATTGATTGAGTATGCTTTTGATGCGTAGGCTTGTTCTAGACCTGATTAGCGGTATTGCGTAAGGCTAGGCTTGCTGTGATAGAGGTACGAAAGTACTATCCGAGATATCCTGGTTGAGTATACATTCATATATGTGTTGCATGAGTATTTGCTGCATTGTTATATGTCATATGATGCATGCTATTATGTCACGAGTTATGATGCATATTGCATATCATGTTGAGCCGTATCTCCTTCGAGATAGCCTTTACTGTTGAGCTGTATCTCTTTCGAGATAAGCTATATCTTGGGGCCGCTCAGCCCTGTCTTGTGGACGCATGGACACCGAGAGTACACAGTGGCCGACGGGTCGGGAGGGCTTCGGTGGTCCGGGACATTTTAGGTCCACGTCTGTCTTGTAGTGGATGCAGTGACCCAGAGGTTGGACCGCGCGGCACTATCCACTTGGCGCCTCTAGACTGAGCATTTTGAGATCCTTTGTGATTCCTGTTTCTTGACTACCCTGGTATCATATCATAGCATGTGCATTTCATATAGGTTTGTATACTCATACTTTTGTACTGGGCGTTCTTATCGCTCACGTCCTCGGTTTTGTTTATTCTTGGACACCCCATTTCCCACGGGGCAGGCCTCAGGTTGGATGGCTCAGGAGGAGGAGGAGGACGTTGAGTAGCCGGTAGAGTTATTTATTCAGTACTCTTTGATTCGATATGGTTGTACCGTATACTTTCTTTTCATTCTGAGTTGTTATGGATTTTCGATGGGGTTGTATAACTATCATTTGTTGACCTTTTCCGCTATTATCTCTGATTGTTATTAATTAAGTTAAGTTGCATGCTTAGTTCTTGATTAGTAGGTGATTCCGGAACGGGTCACTACATTTATGGTATCAGAGCATGCGTATGATTTTGGGATATAGATTCTGTTTTGGGATTTCCGTTGACCATTTTACCATTTTCCCTATTCTATCTTGTAGCGATGGCTGACCATTTTGATGACGGGAGTAGTCAGGGGAGTGTAGGTCGATGGGGTGACCAGGACGATCATAGACGTCACCGTGAGCATCGTCATCGTCGGGATGGTCCTAGGCGTTTCGATATGCATCGTTTCATGCAGATGGGGCCTAAGCCTTTAGTTGGCGGTGAGACTCCCGATGATGCGGAGGATTGGTTAGAGCGCATGGAGAGTTGTTTCCGCGCATTCCAATGCACCGATGAGCAGAAGATGGAGACCCTTAGTTTTCTTCTCGAGGGCCGTGCTCGCAGGTGGTGGCGATCAACTTCTGCGCCGATAGTTCAGTCGCAGGGTAGAGCGACTTGGGTCGATTTCCGTGCAGCGTTCATGCAGCTGTACTTTCCTCCAGCCCTTCGCCAGGCCAAGACGATTGAGCTCCTGAACCTTAAGCAGGGGAGTATGTCTGTTGATGAGTATCAGCAGAAATTCTTTGAGTTGTTACCCTTCGCTCCTCATATCAGTGGCAGTTCTGAGGCCAAGTATGATCATTTCCTCCAGGGCCTTAATCAGGAGATCTTTGATCGAGTCACTGTCTGTGATAATCCTACTTCTTATGATGGGTTAGTGAACCGGTGTCGCCAGGCAGAGATCAGTCTCCAGCGTGGTAGGGCTATTCTTTCTTCTTCTAGACCTCCGAGTACTTTGAGCCCTCGATCTCAGTCTTTCAAGAAATCTGGTTCTTCTTCTTCTGGATCTGGATCACGGTCTAGCGGTGTTTTCCGCTTTGGTAAGAAGAAGGTTTCTTGTGCGCATTGTGGGAAGAACCATCCATCGGAGCAATGCCGATCAGCCGCGGGAGCTTGTTTTCAGTGCGGAGAGATGGGTCATCTCAAGAAGAATTGTCCTCAGTTGCGAGGTGGAGCAGGATCTGGTTCTGGATCTCAGACGACTGTTCAGCAGAGGAGGCAGGGTTAGGCAGTGGGTAGTTCGAATCTTCGACCTCGTGCCCAAGGTCAGGTTTTTGCGCTGAACCAGGATCAGGCTGCAGATGAGACGGAGAGAGTCATAGCAGGTACTTTTCATTTATGCGGTATTCCTGCTTTTGTTCTTATTGATACAGGAGCCTCTCATTCCTTCATTTCTGCACGATTTGTTAAGCGTCATAGGTTACCCTATGTTTCTCTAGACGTCATTCTTTCTGTTTCTACTCCGATGGGTCATTCGGTTTTAGCCAAGCGTCTAGTGATGGGTTGTCCTTTAGATTTCGAGGGTAACGAATTGATTGCGAATCTTATGATCTTGGAGATGGAAGATTTTGATTGTATTCTAGGTATAGACCTATTGACTACCTACCGAGCTACCGTAGATTGTTACCAGAAGCTTGTTCAGTTTCGTACGACTGAGAGCTCTAGTTGGTTTTTCTATGGTGAGGGAGCGCGACCTCCGATGCCAGTAGTATCTGCTCTGAAAGCCTGTCGTGCTTTAGAGTCGGGCGGGGAAGGCTACCTCATCTATGCGATTGATTCATCCACAGGTAGTGTTGGTCTAGAGGATATTCCAGTGGTTTGTGAATTTCCTGATGTTTTCCCAGATGAGATTCCTGGTTTTCCTCCGGTTAGAGAGGTGGAATTTGGCATAGATTTAATGCCAGGGACTGCACCGATTTCTCGTGCCCCCTATCGTCTTGCTCCGTCAGAGATGAGAGAGCTGAAGCAGCAATTGCAGGATCTTCTTGATAAGGGTTATATTCGCCCGAGTGTTTCGCCTTGGGGAGCTCCAGTCTTGTTTGTCAAGAAGAAGGATGGATCGATGCGGTTGTGCATTGATTATCGCCAGCTGAATCGGGTGACGATAAAAAACAAGTACCCTTTACCCCGTATTGATGACTTGTTCGATCAGCTTCAGGGTACTTCTGTTTACTCCAAGATCGACTTGCGATCGGGTTATCATCAGATGAGAGTCAGAGATGATGATATTTCCAAGACTGCATTTCGTACTCGATACGGGCATTACGAGTTTCTAGTTATGCCATTCGGATTGACGAATGCGCCAGCGGTGTTCATGGATCTGATGAACCGAGTCTTTCGTGATTTTCTAGATCAGTTCGTTGTGGTTTTCATCGACGATATCTTGATCTATTCCCACAGTGTGGAAGAGCATGCCCAACACTTGAGGATTGTGTTGCAGATTCTTCGCGAGAAGCAATTGTATGCTAAGCTGAGTAAGTGCGAGTTCTGGATTGATCGTGTGGTATTCCTTGGTCATGTGATTTCCAAGGAAGGAGTTTCTGTGGATCCCAGCAAGATTGAAGCAGTGCTGAATTGGTCACGTCCTACGACGGTGGCTGAGATCCGTAGTTTTCTAGGTCTGGCAGGGTATTATCGTCGCTTCATCGTGAATTTCTCTCAGGTAGCTAGACCATTGACGCAACTTACTCGGAAGGATGTTCCATTTGAGTGGTCATCTGAGTGCGAAGATAGTTTCAGAGAGCTTCGTCGACTTCTGACTTCTGCACCTGTTTTGGCATTACCGTCAGGATCTGATGGTTTCAGTGTTTACACCGATGCCTCCACTCAAGGCTTAGGGTGTGTGTTGACGCAAAACGGTCATGTGATTGCTTATGCTTCCAGACAGCTGAAATCTCACGAGGAGAAGTATCCCACTCATGATCTGGAATTGGCAGCTATTGTGTTTGCGCTGAAGATTTGGCGTCATTACTTGTACGGGGTTAAGTTTGAAATCTTTACTGATCACAAGAGTCTGAAGTATCTGTTCACTCAGGCTGAGTTGAACATGAGACAACGTCGTTGGATGGATCTACTGAAAGATTATGACTGCGAGATCAAGTACCATCCAGGCTCTGCGAATCTCACAGCCGATGCTCTTAGTCGTAAGGTGAGAGCCTCTGCACTTCAGACCAGTGCTATGATTAGTACTATTCAGGATTGTTGTTCGTTGGGATTTAACTTCAAGCATCGGAAAGGTATGGAGAGCATTCGTGTTGCTACCATTTTATCTGAGCCCAATTTGTTCACTCGGATTCGAGAAGCTCAGATGTCTGATCTCAAGACTCAGAGATTAGCTCGGTTAGTTGGTGGTGATAGCAATTTCCATTATCAGTCCAATGGTCTTCTGTGCTTATCTAATCGGGTTGTAGTACCAGAGGATGACACTTTGAGGGACGAGATATTGTCTCAGGCGCATCGAAGCAAGTTAAGTGTTCATCCAGGAAGCAACAAGATGTATAGAGACTTGAGGATGCGGTTTTGGTGGAAAGGGATGAAGCGCAGCGTGTATCAGTTTGTCTCCAAGTGTCTAGTTTGCCAACAGGTTAAGGCAGAGCACCGTCGACCGGGAGGATTGTTGTTGAACTTACCTATTCCAGAATGGAAGTGGGAGTATATTACGATGGATTTCATTACTCACTTGCCATTATCTTCGAGGAACAGCGATGCTATCTGGGTAGTGGTGGATCGACTCACCAAGTCTGCTCATTTTCTGCCGTATAATCGTGATTTCACTTTCGATCGTATGGCTCGATTGTACATTCAGGAGATTGTACAATTGCATGGAGTGCCTGTCAGTATTGTTAGTGATAGAGATCCTCGTTTTACCTCACGGTTTTGGGGTAGTTTCCAGTCAGCTTTGGGTACTACACTGAGTCTGAGTACTGCTTATCATCCGGAGACTGACGGTCAATCAGAGAGGACTATCCGTACGCTTGAGGATATGTTGCGAGCCTGTGTTATGGATTTCGGACCCGCTTGGCAGGATCATTTGCCTTTGATTGAGTTCGCGTACAACAACAGCTATCATCGTAGTATTGGTATGGCACCATTTGAGGCGTTGTACGGGCGACGTTGTCGTACTCCATTATTCTGGGATGAAGTCGGGGAACGACAGGTAGAGGGACCGGAGTTAGTCCAGCAGGCTATAGATAAGGTTGCAGTAATCAAGAAGCGGATTAAGACTGCTCAGGATCGACAGGCTAGTTATGCGAACACAAAGCGTCGACCTCTTCATTTTCAGCCAGGTGAGAAGGTGTTTCTCCGAGTTTCGCCTTTTCGCAGGATTTTGAGATTTGGTCTCAAGGGTAAGCTGTCTCCGAGATTTATTGGTCCATTCGAGATACTGGAATGTGTGGGAGATTTAGCTTACAGACTTGCGTTGCCGCCGTACCTATCAAGTATTCATGATGTGTTCCACGTATCCTTGTTGAGACGTTATGTAGCAGATGAGTCGCACATCTTACATCCATCTGAAGTTCAACTTGATACGGATTTGTCTTACGTGGAGCGACCAGTTCAGATTCTAGATCGCAAAGATAAGGTGTTGCGGAATAAGATCATTCCTCTTGTCTTAGTGCAATGGCAGCGTCGAGGCACTGAAGAAGCCACTTGGGAGTTAGAGAGTCGTATGCGTTCGGAACATCCAGAGCTCTTTTGAGTTGTGCTTTGTATAAGTTTGTGTTTTCAGTTGTAATCATAGTATCAGTTGTATTCAACAACAATTGAGATGTATTAATGATGTTGTTATTTCGTTTTGTTCATTCTCTAAGCCTGATTTCGAGGACGAAATCTTTTAAGGGGGGGAGAATGTAGTAGCCCGAATTCCAAATTGGGTAATTAACGGAGTAATGGTGATTAAGAAGGTTTAAGGTGTAATTTTGGCTATGGTCATGATCGGACAGACCGAAGAGGGTTCGGAAGCACCGAAGAGTTCGGACGATCCGAAGTGTAGTTCGGTGAATCCGATCATAGGTGTCAAGTGTTGATCGACACGTCATTTTTCCATGCATGATCGGACGGTCCGAAGTGTATGATCGGAGGATCCGATCATGAGCTGTCAAGAGCCAATGGACACGTAGCGTTCGGACGTTCCGACGTGTTGTTCGGAGGATCCGAACATGGCCTATAAATAGTGCTCGGATTTCTCATTTGTGACTTGCCAATTCATGATTTTGCCTCATAGTTGAGAGGATTTGGAAGGTTTCTAGGGTTAGTTGTTGGTCGAGCGATAGCCAAGAGCTGCCAGGAGTAGTAGCGTAGCGGCGCCTGAGTTTCAAGGCAATCGACATCAAAGGGCTGTCGACGGACGAAGGTAAACCCTAAACCTTTGGTAGTACTAGGGAGTACTGGTTTTGCTAGTCAAGCATGGTAGGATTGATTGAGTATGCTTTTGATGCGTAGGCTTGTTCTAGACCTGATTAGCGGTATTGCGTAAGGCTAGGCTTGCTGTGATAGAGGTACGAAAGTACTATCCGAGATATCCTGGTTGAGTATACATTCATATATGTGTTGCATGAGTATTTGCTGCATTGTTATATGTCATATGATGCATGCTATTATGTCACGAGTTATGATGCATATTGCATATCATGTTGAGCCGTATCTCCTTCGAGATAGCCTTTACTGTTGAGCTGTATCTCTTTCGAGATAAGCTATCTCTTGGGGCCGCTCAGCCCTGTCTTGTGGACGCATGGACACCGAGAGTACACAGTGGCCGACGGGTCGGGAGGGCTTCGGTGGTCCGGGACATTTTAGGTCCACGTCTGTCTTGTAGTGGATGCAGTGACCCAGAGGTTGGACCGCGCGGCACTATCCACTTGGCGCCTCTAGACTGAGCATTTTGAGATCCTTTGTGATTCCTGTTTCTTGACTACCCTGGTATCATATCATAGCATGTGCATTTCATATAGGTTTGTATACTCATACTTTTGTACTGGGCGTTCTTATCGCTCACGTCCTCGGTTTTGTTTATTCTTGGACACCCCATTTCCCACGGGGCAGGCCTCAGGTTGGATGGCTCAGGAGGAGGAGGAGGACGTTGAGTAGCCGGTAGAGTTATTTATTCAGTACTCTTTGATTCGATATGGTTGTACCGTATACTTTCTTTTCATTCTGAGTTGTTATGGATTTTCGATGGGGTTGTATAACTATCATTTGTTGACCTTTTCCGCTATTATCTCTGATTTTTATTAATTAAGTTAAGTTACATGCTTAGTTCTTGATTAGTAGGTGATTCCGGAACGGGTCACTACAGATTTTATCCCTTGTCCATGGTCCATACAATACCTCATGATGTCTAGATTGAGACATGGTCGATCATATGGCCACTGGAACGATACAAGACAGCAAGCGATCCACATCATCGCATCGTACATAATTTTGTTTGGTGTTCTCGGTTTCCAGTTTTGGTTGACCTAGGTGTTGGTTTGGATTATGGTTGGCCTAGGGCCCTTCACCATGGTTCAAGCCACACCTTAGGATGTTTGGAAGAGGCTCTGGTCAGTGGTTGAAGACCCAATGGACATTATCCTTGTAAATGAAGCAAGGAAGCATAGCAGCCGCTGCTGCATTTTTTTTGACAGAAGCTTTGAGCTTCAATTCAGAGGCTTGTTTCGAGTTCTTGTTTGGCTTTTAGCCTATGTACTTGGACTGGACAGTACCTCAATGAGTTTGGAAGGTCATATTTTTGGCCGTTTGTAATTCGGTTAAGTTTAGAAGCTGTACGAGAATTTACGGTGCAATGTGCCAAAGTGACTCTCGAAAGAGCGTTTCATGATTTTGGCCTCAATGCACAATTTTCGTGTATTAAAGCCCTTGGTATTTATTTTCCATCATTTTAGGTGTATTTTAATGATGACTAAATGATGGTTCGAGGTTGTTTCGGGTTGGTGCGGAGTCATGGTTAGTTAGATGCTAAGTTTGTTGGGCGTAATTGTCTCGTTTTTGGTTCGGTTATGAAGTGTTGGTCAAGTTAAGTTTAATTGCACGTTTCTCATGTTAGAATTAGGTCGCAACGAGCCTGGGAACGGTCCAACCCATTTGGTAAAAGTAGGATTATAATTATATTACGTGCATAAAAATATAAAGTGTTTATTTTTGAGATATATGCGATATATCTTTGTGGCCACCTCACGCTTATGGGATTCAGCTTACTTCACCCAGTGACTTACGACCGGTTAATGTTCATGTATGGGTACGGATATCCAGTCCAAGGGCTGTGATGATCTCTACCGCCCAGTATACTGTGGTTTAGTCTGATCAGACGATTCATGTTATGTTATGGGCCATTCGCGGAGAACATTATCTTAACAGAAAAATAATGATATGCTATTTTATGACAGGGCTCTATCGAGCAAACATTTTACGTACGATTTTCAGTTATGCACGTATTTATAATTATTCATGACACGATTTTCACTTTACGCTTTACGATACGATATTTTTACGTTACGCCAAATTTTATGATATATTTACTTGTTATCCATGATATATGCATGCTGAGTCTTTAGACTCACTAGACTTGATTGTTGTAGCTACTGATAAGGTCGAGGCCGAGGGCGGGGACCGGTGAGCTATCTTGGGTCGGCAGTAGTAGGAACCCGAGGACCTCATTTTTATCATTTACTATTTATGTTCAAACTCAGTGTTTACTTTGAAGAATTATTTTAAGTTGTGGTTCTGAAAACATTATTTATTTCCACTGGACATTTAAACATTTTTATCAGTTTATTTTATGAATGAGGCAAGTTATTTACTTCTAAAGGAAAATTTTAAATAATTCCGCAAATTTACAAATATGAAATACGGGCCTCGACAGTTGGTATCAGAGCATATGTTCTTGTAAAGGGTTGTACTCCTACTGATCTCGAGAAGCTCACGAAGTCACGTCTTTGGTCTGTAAGTTTTACGTTTACGCATTTCGTTTAAAGCATGAAATATTTTAACAACATATTTTCATGAAATGATTTATGTCAAGATTATGATTATGCAGTATTTATTTGAATTTAAAGAAATAATAGAAATTATGCATGTTGGTTACGTATGAGTTGTATGTATGCAACAGTATGCCTCCTAAACGCATTCCTGAGCGCGTGAGAGATGATGAGCATCGTCATGAGGACGGTGAGGATCATAGACAGGAGAGAGATTTACCAACACCCCCTCCATCGGACATGAACGCCCAGATGCTAGCCGGAATGACACAGTTCTTCGCACAGTTTGCGGGGAAAAATGCTGGGGTAGCCAGGCAGATGGGGCCTGAGGCTACCTATGAGCAGTTCATGAAGATGAGACCGAAGGAATTCTCAGGAACGACAGATCCCATGATTGCTGAGTGCTGGATTAAGTCCCTTGAGGTTATCTTCGAGTTCATGGGGCTTGGAGATGAGGACAGAGTTTGTTGTGCGACATATCTATTTGGAGGACACGCCCGCTTATGGTGGGAAGGAGCATCCGTATCCTTGAATTTGGCTACTCTGAGCTGGACGCGCTTTACAGAGGTATTCTACTACAAATATTTTACTGACGAGGTGCGTTCCAGGTTGACCAGGGAGTTCATGACCTTGAGGCAGGGAGATATGACTGTTACGGAGTTCATCCGTAAATTTGAGAGGGGTTGCCATTTTGTGCCCCTGATTGCAAGTGATGCTGGAGCCAAGTTGAGGCATTTTCTAGATGGTCTACGGCCGATCTTGCGCCGTGATGTTAGGGTGGCAGGCCCTACTACCTATGATGTCGCCGTCTCCAGAGCTCTAGCTGCAGAGCAGGACCAGAATGATATTGAGAGAGACCGCCAGGGCAAGCGACCAGTCCAAGTGCCACACCACTCTCCTCCTCAGCAGCAGTATCAGAGTAAGAGGCCTTTCCATGGCCCACCCAGAAACAGAGGACAACAGCAACAGGGACGTGAAGTCCCGAGGACTTTAGAGCATCCAGTCTATCTTAGGTGCACACGCCGCCATGCTGGAGCGTGTATGTATGGCTCGGGGAAGTGTTACAAGTGTGGTTGATGTGAATCTTTGTACGAATAAAAACAAACACGATTAAAATTGAATCGCGCACTCAATTTAATATCGAACAAAGAATCGTTGTGTTGTCCCGATCTTTTGAATCAAGTGTGTGTTGTGATATTCACCTCTAAACTATGAAAAGATTAGCAACAAATAAACACGGAATAAACAATCGTGATTAGAACGAACCTTCGAAGAACTAGTCTAAGACAATCCGCACAAGAACGATCGACAAACGCCACAAAGTTGAAAACTTTGATAAGTTTGATTTTTGTTTGACAAAGCAAAAGCTTTAATTGTTTGAGAGAAAACTCAAGAACAATAATAAAATATCAATAATAATCTGAATTCTGTTCAAAATTTCGTTTAAAATATGTTTTAATAACAAAAGATATCAAAATCTAGTCTCCCAAAATAATAAAACTCTAGAAAAGAAACTTTTTTCGCGCAGCCGGCTCAGACACGGACCCCGTGTAGTCCTCCGTGCCCGGGTTCGTGTACACTCGGGAAATAAACTTCAGCTGGAAACAATGGACACGGACCCCGTGCCAACCTCAGTGTATGGGTCCGTGTAGACACTGTCTTCGCAAATATCATAGGACACGGACCCCGTGTACTGGTCTGTGCTTGGGTCCGTGTAGACACTGGAATTCTTCATCTTTGGCTGTAAAGGGCACGGACCCCGTGTGCAGGTCCGTGTGCACATCCGTGTAGACTCGGCCTGATTCACTAATGCTTGAATAATATTCCTTTGGCCTCCCAACGTACTCCCATGCATCACGACCCCTTCATGCTTGCTCATGACTCCTTGTAGTGCCTCCTTGAACTTCTTTAGGCGTCCCCTCGTGATTGGTCCGTCCGGAAACTGCAAAGGATCCCATGCTTTCCTTGGTGCTTGACCACCCGTGTTCGCATAATCCTCCTCTTCTTGAAAAGGATTTGTCCTCAAATCTTGCTCATCACCTACATCAAACAACGACAAATCACTAACATTGAAAGTAGAACTGACGTTATACTCACCTGGTAGATCGAGTTTGTAGGCATTGTCATTGATCCTTTCAAGGACTTGAAATGGTCCATCGCCCCTAGGTAGTAGCTTTGAACGTCGCTTCTCCGGAAACCTTTCCTTCCTCAAGTGTAGCCACATCCAATCTCCCTTCTCAAATATCACCTTCTTCTTCCCTTTGTTGGCTTGCTTGGCATATTGCTCATTTCTCTTCTCAATGTTGGCCTTGACCTTTTCATGCAACCCCCTAACAAATTCAGCTTTCTTCTAGCCATCCATATTTAGCCTTTCACTCACAGGTAAAGACATCAAATCCAATGGAGTCAAAGGATTAAAACCATAAACAATTTCAAATGGCGAATAATTTGTAGTACGATGCACGCAACGATTATAAGCAAATTCAACAAAAGGCAAACAATTATCCCAATTGTTTAAGTTCTTTTTAAGAATAGCACGCAAAAATGTTCCTAAAGTCCTATTAACAACTTCAGTTTGCCCATCCGTTTGAGGATGACAAGTAGTAGAAAACAACAATTTTGTGCCAAGTTTAGCCCATAAAGTCTTCCAAAAGTAACTTAAAAACTTAACATCACGGTCAGACACAATAGTCTTAGGCATGTCATGCAACCTAACGACTTCTCTAAAGAACAAGTCCGCAATGTTAGAAGCATCATCGGTTTTGTGACAAGCAATAAAATGTGCCATCTTAGAAAATCTATCAACAACAACAAATATTGAATCCTTCCCCTTCTTTGTCCTAGGCAACCCCAAAACAAAGTCCATAAAAATATCAACCCAAGGTTCACTAGGGGCGGGAAGTGGTGTATACAAGCCATGTGGTTGTGTTTTAGATTTAGCTTGCCTACAAGTAATGCACTTATAACAAACACGCTCAACGTCACGTTTCATGTGTGGCCAATAAAAATGTTCATGCAATGCACTTAAAGTCTTAGCCACACCAAAATGTCCCATTAAACCACCCCCATGTGCCTCCCTAACAAGTAGTTCACGAATGGATAATTTAGGGATGCACAACCTATCTTCTCTAAACAGGAAACCATGATGCAAGTAGAATTTCTCATGTGGACCATGCATACAAGTTTCAAACAAACTCTTAAAGTCCTCATCTAGCACATACAGTTCCTTCACATGCTCAAACCCCAAAATTTTGACTCCAAGGTAGAGATTAGTACGTACCTTCGTGATACTGCGTCGGCCACTACATTTTCCTTACCTTGCTTGTACTTGATGATGTAGGGGAACGTCTCTATGAACGCCACCCACTTGGCATGCCGCTTGTTCAACTTCTGTTGGCCCTTAAGGTGCTTAAGAGACTCATGATCCGTGTGAATCACAAACTCCTTAGGCCTCAAGTAGTGTTGCCACGTCTCTAAGGTCCTCACAAGCGCGTAGAACTCCTTGTCATATGTGGGATAATTCAAGGCCGCTCCATTAAGCTTCTAACTAAAGTAGGCCACCGGCCGCCCTCCTTACATCAACACTCCACCAATACCTACACCTGAAGCATCACATTCAATTTCAAACGTATTAGCAAAATAAGGCAAAACAAGTAAATTAGCATTTAATGTGTGGGGCCCTTAGCTCCTAATCGTTATTACAATGCAGTCTGATTAGGGTTAATTAATCACAGCGGAAAACGAGTTTAAAATTTCTTTACAACGAGCCCAAAACATTTCTTCTAGATTTATAATACTAAAAATAGTATTTAATCTCAACTTATAAAACACGCACACACGTAATCAAAACCAATCATATACAAACATCTCATATCCTCGGGACATGCCCCGGTATATAGATACATATACATATATATACTGGGAACAAGACATAAACATAAACCTCAGCCCAAGCTGTGGCTCCCACCAGAAGTACCCTCTCCGGTCTCCTGATATCCTGGAGTACCTGCCATTGTCCACACACAAAGACAACAACAACCCTCTTTGGGGTTGAGCAAAGCTCCGTATGGAACAACCAATCATATATACCACAGATATCTAAACAATGATATATGGTATGCTATGCATGTATGTCGTGGAGGTATCAGGTCAAATGCCCATCCACTGAGCACATGTCAGAATCAATCGAATCGCTATCAAATCAAATCAATGCTCGAGCTGGCACACCGGACGATATGGGAATACACGTATGATAGCGTCGACGAAGCGCCATCAATCCCACATCTCATATCCAATCATATGGGGCCACAATTGTCTATGCTTTACGGGTCATATAATACCGGCATAGCGATTGTGTTCACAAACCCCGGAATCCAATCCAATCATATCAAGGTATCCAAGGATCATAGCTCAACGTGCATGTCATGTATCGATGTATGCATAAAATGATGTGTGTTAACAAAACATTTATTTTATACATCGATATCTCAATCTCAATGTCATGTATGCCACATCAAATCATCAAATAGGCACATAGACACGTATTTCAATCCAATCAATCCAATCCAACCGATATATATCATATAATACAGATACCTGTCGTATGTTACCCGGTCGCGACATACCTCAATTCTTCGTTCCAATTGATGTAGCCTGAAGATACTGATATAATACTTGATCTACATCAATAACATACTCATTCCAATCAATAACACCCTCCAAAACCATTAATATGAGTTTCAAATATCATTTGAAACTTCAAATATTCATATCAAATCAAAATCATATCATAATTCAATTCCGACTTCGAATATAAGTTTATTGTCGGATATTCTATTACATATCAGAAATTCAATTTCAAATACATGCTATTCCAGCACTTTGATATTTAAAACTGCTGAAATCAGAAGAAAATTACCTCAGTCTAAAGCCCTCGACGCGCAGATAACAAATATATAATTTGTTTCGCGTTTAGACAGCGTTTCGAAGTCGATTTGGAAGAAAGAAATCAAAATTCCTTCGCGTCTCTCGAATTCTCTGAAAGTAACTGACGGAGGAAAAGGAAAGAAGAATTTATCCTCATCCTACCGCCTCTCGCGCTCGGGCGGTAGAATTCTCGCGCCCGAGCGCGAGACATTCTGTCCCCGAGTTTGATTTGTGCCGCGCTCGAGCGGTCGAAAGTTACCGCTCGGGCGTGGGGTGTTCTGCCCGAACACTAGCCCTTTCTTCCTTGGCGCTCGGGCGGTCATTTTCTACTGCCCGGGCGCCACATGTTCTGTACAAATTTTAAATTTGTATTAAATTGGCGTCCGGCCTCTCCAATCGAGCTCTTACAACGTCAATTCATATTCAATATTCATTTTCTTAATTTCATTGTCATGATATACATCAATTACATAATCACATGACAATTTCATTAATTATCGATAATCAACACAAGATTTACGATAATACGATACACGGTCCTTACATTTAGTCCTCGAAATCTCAAACATCTCTATATACATAACATTGGTAAACATACATATGTCACCAGTTGTAGTACATATCAAAAATAAAATCAGAATAAGGATCAGAATACATAGAATACAATGGAACAGATGGATGAGCATCAAATAAATGCGGATATGATTCTCGCATCTTGCTTTCCAACTCCCACGTTGATTCTTCAACACCATGTCTTGTCCATTGCACTCTAACTAGAGGAATCGATTTGCTTCTCAATATCTTTTCCTTTCGATCCATAATACGAACAGGTTGTTCGACATAGGAAAGAGAAGGATCAAGTTCAACCTCGTCTGGTGCAAGTACATGTGATGGATCTGGTTCATATTTCCTCAACATGGAAACATGAAACACATCGTGAATAGCAGATAGAGCTGGTGGCAATGCCAATCGATACGCAAGATCACCAACTCGATCGAGAATCTCGTATGGACCAACATATCGAGGAGATAACTTCCCTCGCATGCCGAATCGAACAGTGCCTCTAAAGGGAGATATTTTCAAAAACACTCTGTCACCTTTCTGGAATTCCAAGGGTCGTCTTCGTTTATTCGCATAACTCGTTTGACGATCCTGAGCAACTTTCATCCGCTGCCGAATCAACTGAACCTTATCGTTCATTTCCTGTATCATTTCAGGTCCAGTCAATTGTCTCTCACTAATCTCATCCCAGAATAACGGTGATCTACATCGTCTCCCATATAAAGCTTCAAACGGTGCCATACCGATACTCGTCTGAAAGCTATTATTATATGAAAATTCAACCAATGGTAAGGCATCTTGCCACCCCATTCTAAAATCCATTACAATCGCACGTAACATATCCTCTAGAGTCTGAATCGTACGCTTAGTTTGGCCATCAGTTTGAGGATGATAAGCAGTACTCATAGCCAAACGCGTACCCATCGCTTCCTGAAAACTACCCCAGAATTTAGAAGCAAACATGGGATCACGATCAGATACAATTGAGACTGGCACACCATGCAGTCTCACAAAATTCTCAATGTATAAACGGGCCATTCTCTTATAGGGATAAGTCCGCTCATACGGAATAAAATGTGCAGATTTCGAAAGCCGATCAATAATCACCCAAATAGCATCACAGCCCTTGGGCGAACGAGGTAAATGAGTCACAAAATCCATAGCAATATGCTCCCAATTCCATTTTGGGATTTCGAGACTATGGAGCAATCCTCCAGGTTTCATTCTCTTGGCTTTCACTTGCTGGCAGACCAAGCATTTAGAAATAAACTCAGCAATGTCCTTCTTCATACGTTTCCACCAGAATTGAGGTCTCAATGTCAAGTACATCTTCCGACCTCCGGGGTGAATACTGTATTTGCTACAATGTGCTTCTCGAAGAAGGGCAGATCTCAAATCAGAGTCGTCAGGAACTACCAGCCGACCATTAAGTCGTAAAGAACCATCAGAAGAAATCAAAAATCCAGGCTGATGTCCAGCAGATACCAGTTCTTTCGACTTTTGAATTTGAGCATCGCTTCGTTGGGCCTTTCGTATTTTCGATATCAAACTCGGCTCAATTTGCAATGCTGTGACAGTGACAGAATTCCAATTCGAGTGAAAAGTCCAGCCAGAAGTACAAATATCCTCATGTACCTTGGTGACACAAACAGAAGCTAGAACAGAATCATGAACATTACGGCTCAGGGCATCCGCAGTAACATTCACCGATCCAGGGTGATATTGAATCTCACAATCAAAATCCTTCTAGAGATCCATCCACCTGCGTTGCCTCATATTCAAATCAGATTGAGAAAAGAGATATTTCAGACTTTTATGGTCCGAATAGATAACAAACTTTTCTCCGTACAAGTAATGGCGCCAAATCTTCAAAGCAAACACAATAGCAGCCAATTCGAGATCATGAACAGGATAACGTGTTTCATGAGATTTCAATTGACGAGACGCATAAGCAACCACTTTTCCATGTTGCATCAGAACACAGCCCAAACCTTTACCAGACGCATCTGTACACACCACAAATCCTCCGGTACCTGAGGGAATAGTAAGCACAGGTGCTGTGGTCAATCTCGTCTTCAATTCAAGAAAACTAGCTTCACATTCATCTGACCAAATGAATCTCTGATTCTTCTGTATCAGTTGAGTAATAGGTTTAGCTATCTTCGAAAATCCTTCAATAAAACGGCGATAATAACCAGCTAAACCCATGAAGCTTCGGATCTCAGGAACATTCGTAGGTCTTGGTCAATTCAATACAGCTTCGACCTTCGTAGGATCAACAGATATGCCATGTCTCGAAATGACGTGGCCCAGAAATACCACTTTGTCCATCCAGAATTCGCATTTGAACAATTTGGCATACAAATGACTAGTACGAAGAGTTTGAAGTACGAGTCTCAGATGTTCAGAATGCTCATTTTTCGATTTCGAATACACAATAATATCATCAATAAAAACAATAACGAATCGGTCTAGATAATCTTGAAAGACCCGATTCATTAAGTCCATAAAAATAGCAGGAGCATTCGTAAGACCAAAAGGCATAACCAGAAATTCATAGTGGCCATACCTCGTACGAAAAGCAGTTTTGGGCACATCTTCGTCTCGAACACGTACTTGATGATACCCAGAACGAAGATCAATCTTTGAGTATACAGAAGTACCTTGAAGTTGATCAAACAAATCATCAATACGAGGAAGTGGGTACTTATTTTTCACAGTAGCCCGATTCAGCTGCCTATAATCGATACACATTCGCATAGTACCATCTTTCTTTCGAACAAATAAAACTGGAGCTCTCCAAGGTGATACACTCGGTCGAATATATCCCTTATCGAGAAGATCCTGTAATTGTTCTTTCAATTCTTTCAATTCCAGGGGTGCCATGCGATAAGGAGCTTTAGATATAGGCGCAGTCCCCGGCACAAGATCAATACTAAACTCAACTTCTCGATGAGGAGGAAAATCAGGAATCTCATCGGGAAATACATCCGGAAACTCTTTCGCAACTGGAATCTCAGATAAAGAAGATTCCTTATTCGAAATATCAATAGCGTAGATAAGATAACCCTCATCTCCGCTAGCCAACAATCGAGACATTTCCAAGGAAGATACCAATGGAATTTTGGCTTGGGAACCTTGCCATAAAAATTCCACTTGGGTCCATCAATCGGTCGAAATCGAACTACTCCATGACAACAATCAACAGTAGCTCGATTTGTCATCAAGATATCCATGCCAACAATACAATCAAAGTCGTGCATTGGGAGGACAATCAAATTCAGAAATACCACATTATCCTCATATATCAATACACAATTATGCACAATTTTCTCAGACAATATAATCTTCCCTGCTGGCGTGGCTATCGACAAAGTATCATACAACGGGGTACACTCAATAACGTGAGATGCAACAAATACATGAGATATGAATGACTGAGATGCTCCTGTATCAAATAAAACACGTGCAGGATAATCGCAAAGCGTGCAATTACCTGCAATCACACCACCAGGAGCTTCTCTCACCTGATCCTCAGTCATGGCATACACTCTCACTTGAGGAGGAACTTGGGCACTCTGACCACCCGGTCCTCGATATCGTGGGACATTCGACTGCTGAAAAGATGGAACAGGAACAGCAGGTCTCGTCATACCAGGGCCACCTCTAAATCCTGGCTGGGGTTGAGCAGAAGTCGTACCCCTGTTCGGACATACTCGAGAGAAATGGCCTTCCTGCCCACACTGATAACAAGTACCAAACATACCTCGACACTGCTCGATAGTATGTTTGCCTCCACAATGGCTACAGTAGGGTGCAATCACAGGACTCCCTCGCTGTGATCCACTCGAACTCGAAGAAGACGAAGAAACAGAGCCAGTCTTCTTGAACTTCTTACCCCTCGGTCGCAAAGTTGGCTGCTGAGCTGACACCGGTGGTGGAGGAGTATACTGTGGACCTCCCCGCCCAAGTCCAGCCTCGGCTGCCTTAGCTCGTTCAACTGCCTCTGCGTAGCTGGTAGGCAATCCAGAAACAACATATGTATATAAAACAAGATGTAAACCATTTACAAACCTGTTATATTTCGCCCTCGCATTTCCAGCAACGTGAGGTGCATACTTCAGTAACGTAGAAAATTTCGAAGCATACTCTGCAACAGTCATCGTTCCCTGCTGCAGATTATTGAATTCATTCTCCTGAGCAGTATAATAAGAATGAGGGGAATACTGCTCCAAAAACTGGGCCTTGAAGACATCCCATGTGACTTCAGTCCCGGCCTCTTTCAATCCAATCTCAGCGGCTTCCCACCAAGATTTAGCTCGGTCTTTCAGCTGATACAAAGCAAGTTTCAGTCTCCGAGCTTTGGAATACTCAACAATATTAAATAAGTGCTCGATATCCTTCAGCCAGGCCTCAGCTCTTTCCGCACTCTCAGTGCCAAAGAACTTCAGTGGTTTCAGATCCTGGAATCGAGCCATCACTACATCCATGGACAATCCTTCAAATTGCCCAACAATTATCTCAGTACTGCTACTCGCAGTTTCATTTGTGTGATCCATCTACAAATCAAAAGATGAATATCACAATTTCATATCGATCATAATCTCATCGTCTCATATCATCATCTCATATCATCAATCTCATCAGATACTTACTCAAATCAAATCACATAAGAGCAAGTAATACAAATAAATCAAACACATATGCACAATTCATTTGTGCATATTCAAGTGTACACAAGACTCAATAGAGCATTCCCAGCTACGCTCTAATACCACTCTGTGTGGGGCCCTTAGCTCCTAATCGTTATTACAATGCAGTCTGATTAGGGTTAATTAATCACAGCGAAAAACGAGTTTAAAATTTCTTTACAACGAGCCCAAAACATTTCTTCTAGATTTATAATACTAAAAATAGTATTTAATCTCAACTTATAAAACACGCCCACACGTAATCAAAACCAATCATATACAAACATCTCATATCCTCGGGACATGCCCCGGTATATAGATACATATACATATATATACTGGGAACAAGACATAAACATAAACCTCAGCCCAAGCTGTGGCTCCAACCAGAAGTACCCTCTCCGGTCTCCTGATATCCTGGAGTACCTGCCATTGTCCACACACAAAGATAACAACAGCCCCCCTTGGGGGTGAGCAAAGCTCCGTATGGAACAACCAATCATATATACCACAGATATCTAAACAATGATATATGGTATGCAATGCATGTATGTCGTGGAGGTATCAGGTCAAATGCCCATCCACTGAGCACATGTCAGAATCAATCGAATCGCTATCAAATCAAATCAATGCTCGAGCTGGCACACCGGCGATATGGGAATACACGTATGATAGCGTCGACGAAGCGCCATCAATCCCACATCTCATATCCAATCATATGGGACCACAATTGTCTATGCTTTACGGGTCATATAATACCGGCATAGCGATTGTGTTCACAAACCCCGGAATCCAATCCAATCATATCAAGGTATCCAAGGATCATATCTCAACGTGCATGTCATGTATCGATGTATGCATAAAATGATGTGTGTTAACAAAACATTTATTTTATACATCGATATCTCAATCTCAATGTCATGTATGCCACATCAAATCATCAAATAGGCACATAGACACGTATTTCAATCCAATCAATCCAATCCAACCGACATATATCATATAATACAGATACCTGTCGTATGTTACCCGGTCGCAACATACCTCAATTCTTCGTTCCAATTGATGTAGCCTGAAGATACTGATATAATACTTGATCTACATCAATAACATACTCATTCCAATCAATAACACCCTCCAAAACCATTAATATGAGTTTCAAATATCATTTGAAACTTCAAATATTCATATCAAATCAAAATCATATCATAATTCAATTCCGACTTCGAATATAAGTTTATTGTCGGATATTCTACTATATATCAGAAATTCAATTTCAAATACATGCTATTCCAGCACTTTGATATTTCAAACTGCTGAAATCAGAAGAAAATTACCTCAGTCTAAAGCCCTCGACGCGCAGATAACAAATATATAATTTGTTTCGCGTTTAGACAGCGTTTCGAAGTCGATTTGGAAGAAAGAAATCAAAATTCCTTCGCGTCTCTCGAATTCTCTGAAATTAACTGACGGAGGAAAAGGAAAGAAGAATTTATCCTCATCCCACCGCCTCTCGCGCTCGGGCGGTAGAATTCTCGTGCCCGAGCGCGAGACATTCTGTCCTCGAGTTTGATTTGTGCCGTGCTCGAGCGGTTGAAAGTTACCGCTCGGGCGCGGGGTGTTCTGCCCGAACACTAGCCCTTTCTTCCTTGGCGCTCGGGCGGTCATTTTCTACCGCCCGGGCGCCACATGTTCTGTACAAATTTTAAGTTTGTATTAAATTGGCGTCCGGCCTCTCCAATCGAGCTCTTACAACGTCAATTCATATTCAATATTCATTTTCTCAATTTCATTGTCATGATATACATCAATTACATAATCACATGAAAATTTCATTAATTATCGATAATCAACACAAGATTTACGATAATACGATACACGGTCCTTACAAATTAATTTTTGCTTAATGAGATTAAAGGACTTCTCTTGCTCCTCGCCCCAATGGAATGGAGCGTTCTTCTGGATCACTGTCGTCATCGGTGCCGCCAATGTGCTAAAGTCCTTTACGAACCTCCTATAGAAGCTTGCAAGACCATGAAAGCTTCGAACTTGACCAACAGTAGTAGGCGTTGGCCAATCTCGAATAGCACTTACCTTGTCTTCATGAACGTGTATACCCTGTGAACTTACCACAAACCCAAGGAAGACAAGTTTGCTAGTACAAAAATCACATTTCTTCAAGTTAGCATATAAATTTTCAGCCCTTATTGTGATTAGCACAAGTCTCAAGTGGTTAACATGGTCTTCCAAATTTTTGCTATACACTAGGATATCATCAAAGTAAACCACAACAAATTTCCCTATGTGTGCACGCAAAACATGATTCATTAACCGCATAAAAGTGCTAGGAGCTTTAGTTAAGCCAAATGGCATGACCATCCACTCATATAACCCATACTTGGTTTTAAAAGCAGTTTTCCACTCATCACCTTCCCTCATTCTAATTTGGTGATAACCACTACTCAAGTCAATCTTGCTAAAGATGCAAGCACCATGCAATTCATCTAACATATCATCTAATCTAGTAATGGGATGCCTATACTTAATGGTTATGTTATTGATTGCCCTACAATCTACACACATACGCCATGAGCCATCTTTCTTAGGAATTAATAAAACAGGTACCACACAAGGTGACATGGACTCACGCACAAAACCCCTATCTAACAATTCACTTACCTGCCGTTGAAGCTCCTTAGTCTCCTCCGGATTGCTTCTATAGGCCGGACGATTTGGCAATGCACTCCCGGGCACCAAATCAATTTGGTGCTCGATCCCCCTCAATGGTGGTAGCCCTTGAGGTAGCTCCTCCGGAAATATATCGTCAAATTCCTGCAAAAGGGAAACAACAATGCTCGGGAGAGACCCGACTATATCACTTGTGTTAAGGAGGATCTCTTTGTAAAGAATCAACACAAGTGGCTCATGTGTGTGCAACAATTGTTTCAACTCACTTTTTTGGGCCATATATGATTTCTTTTTGGCCTCTTTCCTCTCTTTTTCTTTCCCCTCAATTTCTTTCCTCTCTTTTTTCTTTTGTATGACTATCTCACTCTTTTCATCTTTCTTTTTTTCAGCCATTTCATTTTTATTTTCTAAGGCCACTTTACTCTTTAATTCACTCTTTTTTTCGACCTCATCTCTCTTTTTCTTTTTCAATTGGTCCTCCAACACTTGCTTTTGGGACAAAGGAAGCAATACAATGGATTCTTTCTTTAAAGTAAATGAGTAACGATTTTTGAACCTGTCATGAGTAACGTGCCTATCAAATTGCCAAGGTCTACCCAACACAATATGGCAGGCATGCATTGGCACCACATCACACATCACCTCATCAATATTCTTCCCAATCGAAAACACAACTAGAACTTGCCTATTCACTTTCACCTCCGCACAATCATTCAACCATTGAAGCCTATATGGTTGAGGGTGTTTTATCGTAGGCAACCCCAATTTCTCCACCATCTCAACACTAGCCACATTAGTGCAACTATCCCCATCTATGATTACATTGCAAACCTTACCATTCACAAAACATCTAGTGTGGAACAAATTCTCCCTTTGGCTAGCCTCCTCATCCTTGACTTGGGCACTCATGATACGCCTAGTCACTAGCGCTTCTCCTACAACCGCCCCATATCCCTCATCGGGATCCTCCAACGCAGGCATATCACCATCACTACCCTCGCCATCTCCCTCACTTTGAGACTCATACTCACCATAATCATTCAAAAACATCACCCTCTTATTAGGACACTCACTAGCAATATGACCCCACCCTTGACACCTAAAACATTTAGTATCTCTAGAACGATTAGAAGGAGTTTCAGATTTACCTTGGACTCCTTGGTTAGGTGCCTCTTTCTTAGTGTCAAATCTTGGCTTGGCCACCACTTTATTTTCCTCACGCTTCGCTCCACCTGACCGCCAAGAAGATGATGCACCCCCAGTTTGATTGGTGCGGCCAACTCCTCGCCTCTTGAGTTGTTGCTCCACCTTTATGGCCATTTGCACCATCTCGTCTACATCTAAGTAGTGCCGCAGCTCCACTTGATCTTGTATCTCCCTGTTCAAACCAAAAAGAAAACGGGCCATGGTCGCCTCACTATCCTCCTCAATATTTTCCCTAATCATGACTACTTCCATCTCCTTATAGTAGTCTTCCACACTCTTTACCCCTTGCCTCAAAGTTTGTAACCTCTTGAACATCTCCCTATAATAGTGATTGGGCACAAACCTCTTCCTCATTACCCTCTTCACCTCATCCCAAGATTCAATGAGTCTCTCATTACACCTCCTCATAGTGGTCACTAGTTGATCCCACCAAATGAGAGCATAGTCTAAAAATTCAACCACCGCCAACCTCACCTTCTTTTGTTCGGAGTAGTGGTGACATTCAAATACGAACTCTACCCTCTTTTCCCACTCTAAGTATGCCTCCGGGTCAGATTTCCCATGGAACGATGGAATTTTCATCTTAATGCTAACCATGTGACCATCTTCCCTACTCTCCTCATATCTACCCCGCATGGCTTCCCTTCTTCCTCTACCAAATCCTCTACCTCTTCCATTTCTTCCCCAATTCTCATTTTGACTCTCCTCGTCTCCTCCCAAATCACATTTCTCATCATCTCTACCCAAATCCCTAGGTTTAGATTTACTCCCACTAACACCAACCTCAAGCTTATCCAACCTTTCATGTAACGACTCCATTTGGGTCGTCATCATCCTACTAAAATGCTCCAACAACACATCCATTTGGACCTTAGGCAACCCCGAATTCGAACTATCTCCTACCTCCCTCTCCATTTAATTTTGGATTTGTACCTGCAAGAAAACGTTAGTAGAAAACAAAAATAGTCCTCAGCCAAATGCTCACGGTCACTCCAAAGAAGTTCACTCGTCTCTCCTCTCCTATTTTTTTTTTGCTCACAACAAATACTCACTAGTCACTCCAAAGAAATAACACTCACTCAAATGTTTCCACTCGAATTTGATGCTTCTCTCGAAGGTGTGCTCAAGCTTTGTATTTGAGTATATCAAACCATCAAGTCCCAACTTGTGAACAAATGCGACCGACTCACTTGGACTGTGTAGACAAGAGTTCGAAGATATGTAATATATATATATATATATATATATATATATATATATATATATATATATTTGACTGTGAGAGGTAATTGATTATGAATCTCTAAAGAAAATAGAACAAGATATCAAAAAGAAATAATGGTGAATTTTCGGAATTTTTGTACTCGTTTTTTTTGGCTGAGTACTACTCGAAAATCCCAAAAAAATAAACACCAACAAATTTCGATAATCACAGATTCACGAAAAAAAAATTACGAAGAACGATAGAACAAACATATCTGAAAGCGGAATTAAAGAATAATTAGATCTGCTAATAGAATGAAAGATAAACTTACTTGAATTCAATTACCTGAAGCTCTGATACCAAATGATGTGAATCTTTGTACGAATAAAAGCAAACACGATTAAAATTGAATCGCGCCCTCAATTTATTATCTAACAAAGAATCGCTGTGTTGTCCCGATCTTTTGAATCAAGTGTGTGTTGTGATATTCACCTCTAAACTATGAAAAGTTTAGCAACAAATAAACACGGAATAAACAATCGTGATTAGAATGAACCTTCGAAGAACTAGTCTAAGACAATCCGCACAAGAACGATCGACAAACGCCACAAAGTTGAAAACTTTGATAAGTTTGATTTTTGTTTGACAAAGCAAAAGCTTTAATTGTTTGAGAGAAAACTCAAGAAAAATGATAAAATATCAATAATAATCTGAATTCTGTTCAAAATTTCGTTCAAAATATGTTTTAATAACAAAAGATATCAAAATCTAGTCTCCCAAAATAATAAAACTCTAGAAAGGAAGCTTTTTTCGCGCAGCCGGCTCAGACACAGACCCCGTGTAGTCCTCCGTGCCCGGGTTCGTGTACACTCAGGAAATAAACTTCAGCTGGAAACAATGGACACGGACCTCGTGCCCACCTCCGTGTATGGGTCCGTGTAGACAATGTCTTCGCAAATATCATAGCACACGGACCCCGTGTACTGGTCTGTGCTTGGGTCCGTGTAGACACTGAAATTCTTCATCCTTGGCTGTAAAGGGCACGGACCCCGTGTGCAGGTCCGTGTGCACATCCGTGTAGACTCGGCCTGATTCACTAATGCTTGAATAATATTCCTTTGGCCTCCCAACGTACTCCCATGCATCTTGACCCCTTCATGCTTGCTCATGACTCCTTGTAGTGCCTCCTTGAACTTCTTTAGGCGTCCCCTCGTGATTGGTCCGTCCGGCAACTGCAAAGGATCCCATGCTTTCCTTGGGGCTTGACCACCCGTGTTCGCATCAGTGGTAGTCCAGACCACTTGCTGAAGCAGTGCCCGCAGGGGAGTCTGCCTACCCAAGGCAGAGTTTTTGCTCTCCATGCAGCGGAGACGAACCCGGAGACGATGCGCTTGACATATATCTTAAAGCTTTAAGTTTATATTTGAAAGTTAATGTTTCGAGGATTTGGGTTGAGATTCTGAACTTAGAATTGGTGTTAGGATTGCATGCTCTAATCAGTGTTTTTTCGGGAAATTAAGTTAGAAGAACTTTGACCTTCGCCTGTCTATAAGTTAGATCTTGTAACTATTAGGTTCAGCTTGATGTTCCAACCTTTCAGGGAGAATTTTTATAGCTGGTTCAGCAACGAATGCCTTGATGGACTCAGCGGCTACTCGTTCGTTCATTTCAGAGGTCTTTGCGAACTTCCTCAAGGTCAAGACCATTGGGCTAGATATAGCATATTCAATAGTATTGCCTTCTTGTGAGGAGATGACAGCTACCTATGTGATCGGAGATATAGACCTCGAGCTTCATGGCAATCTTGTTTATGCGGATCTGATCGTGTTGCCGATGCCAGAGTTTGACATCATTCTGGGTATGGACTGGCTACTAAGGAACAGAGTTTTGATCGACTTCCAGTGGAGATCTGTTCTAGTCCGACCGCCTGGGTTGGCGCACTTCTTATTCGAGCCAGACAGGTACTTTCCTTTACCGCGCATTATACCTTGTGTCCAGGCTAGGAAGCTCATGCGTAGAGGGTGTCGAGCATTTTTAGCGACTTTTGTATCTGTTCCCGAGACACCCAGTCATTCAGCCTCCGATGTCCCAATTGTTAGGGATTTTCTAGACGTGTTTCCTGATGACGTCTCTGGTATGCCACCTGAGCGAGAGGTGGAGTTTTCTATTTAGCTTATGCCAGGTACCGCACCGATATCAAAAGCACCGTACCGATTAGCGCCGACAGAGATGGCAGAACTCAAGAAACAGATTCAGGAGCTTCTCGACAAGGAGATCATTCGCCCAGTCTTATTTGTGAAGAAGAAGGATGGTTCGATGAGGCTCTGCATTGATTATCGGGAATTGAACAGGGTTACAATGAAGAAAAAATACCCACTCCCGAGGATTGAAGATTTATTTGACCAGTTGCAGGGAGCTTCAGTATTTTCAAAGATTGATATGCGTTCTGGTTATCACCAGTTGAGGGTGAAAGACGCCGATGTTCTCAAGACTGCTTTTAGGACTCGTTATGGCCACATCGAGTTTCTTGTGATGCCATTTGGTTTGACGAATGTGCCAGCGATCTTCATGGATCTCATGAATCGCGTATTTCAGCCGTACCTTGATCAGTTCGTGATAGTATTCATAGACGACATTCTCGTCTACTCTAAGAATCAAGAGGATCACAACAGACATCTGACCACAGTTTTGCAGACCTTCCAGAAGCATAAGCTACTCGTGAAGTTCAGTAAATGCGAATTTTGGTTAGAGAAGGTGGTGTTCTTATGCCACATCGTTTCTAGCAGTGGTATTGAGGTAGACCCAGCGAAAGTTGTAGCATTCAGAAATTGGGTTGTGCCGCAGAATGCATCAGAGATCCGTAATTTCCTTGGGCTAGCAGGATATTATCGGAAGTTTATTCAGGGTTTCTCCTCTATCGCAGTTCCACTCACGTCGTTGACAAAGAAGAATGCAAAATTTTTGTGGAGCAATGAGTGTCAGAAGAGGTTCGATACTTTGAAGCAAGCTCTGTATTGGCCATGCTGTCAGGGCCCGGAGACTTTGTTTTGTATACCGTTGCTTCAAAGCTCAGTTTAGGCACAGTGTTGATGCAGCATGGGAAGATGATAGCGTATGCTTCTCGACAGTTGAAGATCCATTAGAAGAATTATCCTATCCATGATCTAGAGTTGGCAGCCGTAGTATTTGTCTTGAAGATTTGGAGGCATTATTTGTAAGGAGAGAAGTGCCAGATCTTTACCGACCATAAGAGCCTCAAGTACTTCTTTACGCAGAAAGAGCTGAATATGCGTCAGAGGCGTTGGTTGGAGCTAGTGAAGGACTACGATTGTAACATTAGCTATCACCCGGGAAAAGCTAATGTAGTTGCGGATGAACTGCACAGAAAAATCGCAGTGATGGCTCATTTGACGATTCCGAGACCTCTTCAGTTTGAGATGTAGAGGTTTGATCTAGAGACATATCCTCGAGGTAGAGTTCCCCGTCTATCTACTTTGACGATTCAGTCTTCCCTTCTAGACCGTATTCACAGTGGTCAGCCAGTAGATGAGCAGTTGGCAAAGTGGAAGTAGAGAGATGAGGCCAAGGGCAGTATTTTGTATACAGTTAGTTACGGTATTGTGAGATATCGAGACAGAATGTGGGTTCCTAGAAGTGATTCTATTCGAGCAGATATTTTATCCGAGGCCCACATATCACCGTACTCTATTCATCCTGGGAATACGAAGATGTACAAAGATCTGCAGTTATTGTATTGGTGGCCCGAAATGAAGAAGGATATTAGACGTTTTGTATCCGAGTGTCTGACATGTCAGCTAGTGAAGGCGGAGCATCAGAGACCAGCAGGTCTGATCAAGCCTCTTCCTATTCTTGAGTGGAAGTGGGAGAATGTTACCATGGACTTCGTGATCGGTTTGCCGAAGTCAGTCAGATGATCAAATGCTATCTGGGTGATTGTTGATCCTCTTACCAAATCAGCGCACTTCTTGCCTATTAAGACGACTTTCACCATGATTCAGTACGTAGAGTTGTATATCCGAAAGATAGTCCGACTTCATGGTATTCCCGTTTCTATAGTGTCTGACCGAGATCCTAGATTCACTTCCGCATTCTGGAAGAGTTTACATTCGACTATGGGTACGAAGTTGTTGTTTAGCACAGCTTTCCACCCTCGGACAGATGGTCAGTCAGAGAGAGTTATCCAGATTTTGGAAGATCTTCTCCGAGCTTGTGTCATCGATTTCTCAGGGAGTTTGGAGTCGAAATTGCCATTGGTAGAGTTCACCTATAACAACAGTTTTCAGTCGTCTATAGGTATGCTCCGTATGAAGCACTGTATGGTCGTAAGTGCAAATCGCATGTTCATTGGGATGAAGTAGGGGAGAGATCAGAATTGGGTCCGGAGATTATTCAGCAGGCTGCCGATGTAGTAGTCAAGATCCGTGATAGGATGAGGACTGCTCAGAGTCGACATAAGAGCTATGCGGATCAGAGGATGAGAGATCTAGAGTTTGCCGTCGGCGACCATGTTTTTGTGAAGATAGCACCTATGGAAGGTGTCATGCGGTTCGGGAAGAAAGGAAAGCTTAGTCCGAGATTCATCGGACCATTTGAGATCCTCGACAGGGTTGGGACGTTAGCTTATCATGTTGCTCTTCCGCCAAATCTGGCCAGAGTACACAATGTTTTCCACGTCTCTATGCTAAGGAAGTATATGGCGAATCCTTCGCATGTCCTGAATTTTGAACCGTTGCAGCTCACTCCGAACCTGTCTTATGAAGAGAGACCAGTGCAAATCTTAGACAGACAGGAGAAAAAGCTTCGGAACAAACTGGTGAAACTAGTGAAAGTCAAATGGCTTAATCATTCGGAGGAGGAAGCTACGTGAGAGTCCGAGCCAGAGATGAGGAGTCGGTATCCCGAGTTATTTGGTAAGTTTTAATTTCGAGGACGAAATTTCTTTTAAGGGAGGGAGAGTTGTAGAACCCGATAAATCAGACTACGTATAAGCCATGCATAATTACTAATATTTAAATTAAAATGATTTGTATGCATGATGATTTAAATTCTTTTCTTTAAATTTGTTGAGTTATTTTATGCAGTAGTTCAGTTTCATCTTTTCGGATAAATAAGCGAGGTCGGACTGGAGTTGGAGTATTAAGATAAAATTTAATGATAAGAAAATACTTTTATAATTTAATACATTTTATAAAAATGCAATACAACTATAATAATAATACTCATTATCTTAATTAACAATTAAAAATATCTTAATTAAAAATTAAAAAATACACATTATCTTAATTAACAATTAGAAAATTAATCAAAAATTGAAACAAAAACAGGTATTTAAATCAAACCTAAAATGTAGAGAAAAATTTTAAGTGATGTGGAGAAAAATGGAACGGAGATCGGGTATAAATAGAGAATTTTTGATTTTTTAGCGACGGTGTGTTACTAAACCGTCGCCGATGTAGTCTAGCAGCGACGGTTTATTTTAAACCGTCGCCGATTTAAATCCGCAACGGTTTTTTCTAAACCGTCGCTAAATGTGGCCGTAAATCGGCGACAATTTCTTGTAAACCGTCGCTAATGGTGGCCTTAAAATCGTCGCAACTTTAACATTAGCGACGGTTTTACTAAATCCGTCGCTATGTTAAAATTAGAACTCATTTTCCGCAGCGTGCTTATAATATGCATGCCGTGAATAATACTATCGACGGCGTACGATTAATGTACGCCGTTCATGTCTGAACACGATTTTTTTTAAAAAAATTGATTTACTGTTTACAGCACACATAAACTTGCACGCCGTTAGTAGTATCAAGTTACTATCCGCAGCGTGCTTTTAATGCACGTCGTCAATAGTAATATCCGCAGCGTGCTTTTAATGCACGCCGTTAATAGTTCAAGTGCAACACTATTAACGACACACATATGGGTGCACGCCGTGAAAAGTAGTATTCGCAGCGTGCGTTTAATGCACGCTGTTGATGACGTGCTGCGGAAAATCATTTTTCTTGTAGTGGGATTTATTTAAGTAATTAGAGATAAGTAGTAAATAAGTTCTTTTAGGTTAAATAATTAATTAAAACCCTAAATTAAAATGTATGACCAATTGAGATAAGTTAATCTAGGCCTATTTTATTTAAGAAATTGTAACTTAACATGTTAGTAATTTATTTTAAAGAATTAGCCATGCATGGAAGAAAATTACCATCCTAAATTAAATTTACTATTTCACTAAAATACATAATTAATGTTTAAAACTTTAAAGAGTTAATATTCAATAAATTAGCAATATTTCTACCATATTTATCTAGCAATTTCGGCCACCCCACCTTAAAGATTTAATCATGATTTGGCAACTCACCATTTTGATTCATTTCCTTAATCTTTTCTTGGTAGATAATTTCCTCACCTTTTAATTAACAAAAAAATTAATAATTAAGCAATATCATTACCCTTATTTGACAAGAAAAATCAGCCATCCCATTCAATTAATTATCCCTCAAATCTCTTGATATCATTATCATTCCTTATCTAACAAACACTAGGATATAAAGATTGGTTTGCCATTCAAATCTCCAATTATCTTGATAACTTTCCCATTCACTTCCTAGCCTTCATTATCCCTCACAATTCCACCAAAATTTCAGAGAGAAAGGCTGAGAAAAATCGTGAGTGCACCTAGTAAGAGAAGAGAGAAAAGCAAGAAAGAAAAGGACTCCGTCTCCGCTGCGCCGTGTCGTCGTATAGTTTGTTTTCTTTTCAAACAAAAATTTCCAGGCATGTATATCTTGTTTCTTTGCTCTTCAATCAAGTCCTATAAATATTTTAAAACATTACATGATCACGATTTTATGGCAAAAACCGACATCCTTGACAGCAACCACACAAAAATTCTGCACAGATTTTTCGGCTCCCACTTGTGCTTCACGTTTGGTATTGTTTTTGTGATTTCAGTGTTTGGCTCGGTTCCAGGCATCCAAGGCTGCATCTAGTCATGTAATAGGGTAAGTTAGGATCATGTTAGTCCATTAGTTCAAGCCCCCAACTCGCTGGATTCAAGATTTGACAGCAACTCCACCATAGTTGCAAGTTGAGTCTCGAAATCCTGGTTTTGATTGTTCAAGGAGGTTCGAATATTGGTTGGAATTTGGGCCTGTAACCATGTTAGAAACCTTCCTTAGCATGTCTAGGACATGACCAAGATGACCTTTCATGGCTTGGTTCACGGTCCCATCGGTTTTTAAAACAAAACAATACAAGTGTTCATCGGTTTCTTTTTCTGTTTTGGGTGAGTGGGTTTCGACTTTTAGGGTGTTGGATGGATCTTGGTTGGCTTTTTGCCCTTAGCCGTGGTCCATAAAATACCTCATGATGTCTAGATCGAGCCATGGTTTATCATATGGCCACTGGAACGACACAAGATAGCAAGTGATCCACACCATCTCATCGTACAGAATTTGTTTGGTGTTCTTGGTTTCAAGTTTCGGTTGACCTAGGTGTTTGCTTTGATTATGGTTGGCCTAGGGCCCTTAGCCATGGTTCAAGCCACACCTTAGGATGTTGGAAAGAGGCTCTGGTTGGTGGTTCAAGCCCCAACGGCCATTCGCCTTTTAAACGAAGCAAGGAAGCACAGCAGCTGCTGCTCCATTTTTCTGACAGCAGCTTTGAGCTTCGGTTTAGAGGCTTGTTTCGAGTTCTTGGTTGGCTTTTAGCCTATGGCCTTGGACTGGACAGTACCTCAATGAGTTAGGAAGGTCATGTTTTTGTCCGTTCATAATTCGGTTAAGTTTAGAAGCCGTACGAGAATTTACGGTGCAATGTGCCAAAGTGACTCTCGAAAGAGCATTTCATGATTTTGGCCTCCACGAACAATTTTCGTGTATTACAGCCCTTGGTATTTATTTTCCATCATTTTAGGTGTATTTTAATCATGACTGAATGATGGTTCGATGTTGGTTCGGGTTGGTGCGGAGTCATGGTTAGATACTAAGTTTGTTAGGCGTAATTGTCTCGTTTTTGTTCGGTTATGAAGTGTTTGTCAAGTTAAGTTTAATTTCACGTTTAATATGTTAGAATTAGGTCCCAGCGAGCCTGGGAACGATCCAACCCATTTGGTAAAAGCAGGATTATAATTATATTACGTGCATAAAAATATAAAATGTTTATTTTTGAGATATATGCGATATATCTTGTGGCCACCTCACGCTTATGAGATTCAGCTTATGGGATTATTACTTCACTCGGTGACCTTTGACCGGTTCATGTTCATGTATGGGTACGGATATCCAGTCCAAGGGCTGTGATAATCTCTACCGCCCAGTATACTGTGGTTTATTCTGATCAAATGATTCATGTTATGTTATGGGCCACTTGCGTAGAATATTATCTCAACAGAAAAGTTATGATTTGCTATTTTATGACAGGGCTCTATCGAGCAAATATTTTACGTACGATTTAAAGTTATGCACGTATTTATAATTATTCATGACACGATTTTCACGTTACGCTTTACGATACGATATTTTTACGTTACGCCAAATTTTATGATATATTTACTTGTTATCCATGATATATGCATGCTGAGTCTTTAGACTCACTAGACTTGATTGTTGTAGGTACTGATGAGGTCAAGGCCGAGGGCGGGGACAGGTGAGCTAGCTTGGGTCGGCAGTAGTAGGAACCCGAGGATCTCATTTTTATCATTTACTATTTATGTTCAAACTCAGTGTTTATTTTGAAGAATTATTTTAAGTTGTGGTTTTGAAATCATTATTTACTTCCGCTGCTATTTTGACATTTAAACCTTTTTGTCAGTTTATTTTATGAATGAGGCAAGTTATTTACTTTAAGGAAAATTTTAAATAATTCCGCAAATTTACAAATACGAAATACGGGCCTCGACACCAGGGGTGAAATGGTAAATTAGGGTTTCCAGGAACAAAATGGTCGTTTTGCACCTAGGTAGAGTTTTAGCCCTGAAAGAGCCCTAAAAATGTTTTGACATGTTTTAAATATTTATGTTATCATGAATATGACTTTTTATGAACGTATGAAAAATACGCTGCATGCTTGATTTTAAGAAAAATTTACGTATATGAATGGTTTTATTAAGTGATGAATATGATGACATGTTTTGAAGTATGTGAGTTAGTTGTGACTAATACGATGACACGATGACATGTAAGGCCATGGCTCAGTGGACGGGTAATGTTGTCCCTGATGTCCCTGCTGCCAGGTACCACGATTTCTAGATGGATCCATCAACTGACACGATGATACGAAAGTCACAACTAATGAAATGAATTCAAATTAAGAAAAACAAACACGTATATGCTGATATGATGTAATATGTTATGAAAATATTTATGCTTCGACAGGTTAGGATTATGCATGCGACTTTTACGATCATGAAATGTATTTCATTACAATACTATTCACTGTTACTTGTTATGTATATGAATTGCTATACGTTACATGTGTGTTAAGTTTTTAGACTCACTGGATGTGATTGATGTAGGTGAGCATATCGATGAGGAGACTGGAGGCGCCAAAGACTGAGTAGACAGGGCTGGATGTGCGCACGCTAACCTGAGGACCTTATTTCTTCTGCACATCATGTTTATGATGAGATCAGAATCATTTGGATATTGTTACGCTATCATTTTATATGTTGATGGTTGGTAGGAACTCTACTCATATTTCATATTTGATTTATTTTTAAAACATAAGCTTGGGGATGAAAATTGTTATGGATTTTTAACTACAGTATTTTACTTGCTAGTTGATTACTGATATTTTTTTAAAAAAAGTGAATTTCAGCAGTATTGCATCCATGCATTTGAATATAAATTACGAGCAGTAGCTTTTAAAAAAAAATATAGTATTATTCTAAGCAGTAGACGTTTCACACACACCTCGAAACACACGCAAATTACGTGAATTCAAATTGAAAGAGAGGAACGAACAACAGCTGAACTTGGGTTCCTTGGCAAGGGAGTTTCCGATTTTTTTCTCCTTCGTTTTTCGATTTTCTTCCTCGTTCTTCTTTCCAACAACGATCATCTGACTCCCTTGCATCCCAAGTGGGTTATTAGTGGGGTTTTGACAAGAAAAAAGGGTAGAAATGATTTTTCGTTCATCACAGATGTTCCACCGCTTCGATATTTGTATTTTGAGCATTTTAAATGCAAAACCACGTTTTTAAACTTACTTTTTGCACCATCTAAATCATAATATGTGTGTTTTATGTTTTGAAGCATGAAAATTATATTGATCAAATTATTTGGCGATTGGATGTATATTTTTCGAAGTTTTGACGTTTTTACGCTCGCTTGAGACGTGATATGATTCTAAAATACATGATGCCAATAGGGGATATTAAAGGATTGGAAAAGGAGTCGTTTAAGGGTAGGATGAGGGCTGGTCATATGAAAACGAGCCGTGCTTGGGTGAGGCTAGAACCTAGGGTTTTCAAGTCTTTTTTGATGGATTTACATGGGTTTTACGGCTAGGCTAGGAGGGCAGGGTGTCTGGGCTGGGTCAGGGCTTGGTCAGGGCTTTGTGTGGGCTGTGTTGAGGGGATAGGAAGAGTCCTAGAACTGCTGGACTCTGCTGGTCGAAGTAGGGAGGCAAACCGCAAGCCATGATGAGAGATGATTACGACGCGCGGCGCAGATCTTGGAGAAGAAGGGTTGTGCGCTGTCTAGTCGTGGTTTGAGGTGGCTAGTGGGGGTCCAAGACAGTAGGCTAGGGTCTGGTTCGGTCGGGGTCCGGGCTGGCTCGAGGGTGGTTGGGTTTGGTGTGCGAGGGCTGGATTTGGGAAATAGGTTTGAATATGGTTTAGGGGAGAGATGGGGCTTGAGCCATGGTTCACGGGAGATGGTATGTGACTCCCGAAGGTAGTTTAGGTATGAAAAGTCTGTGTTTAAGATTTGGGAAGAAAATATTAAGTTTGGAAATTATTCAGGATTAAAATGCTTCACGGTTTAATTAATAAGTAAATAAATAAAAAGGCTCGGGTTTACATCTAAGAAAAATATTAGAAATCAAATTTAAGCTTATATGATGCTATGGGATAGGGTCGAGTCAATAAAATTAAGAAAATGTCAAAATCGTGAATTTTGGAATCCTGGAGTAAAATGGTCATTTACGTCTCTGGGTAGGACGAAAGGTCTGGCAGTGTCCGATGAATCATAATGCATGCTAAATGATATTTTAAAATGGTTATGATGAAAATATGATATTTTTATGATATATGCAAACATTGTACGGTTTTTCCTTAAAAATGTTATTTTACGAGTTTGAAGGATACAATATTTCATAAAAGGAAAAGAAAATATTTTGAAGGATGTGAATTGACTGTGACAAATATGATATGATATAATTGAGAATATCGTGAGGGAAAAAACCCCAGAGGGAGCCCGACGATTGTATTTTCTTTTTTTGGCGACGACCCAGTGACGAGAGTTGTTGATGTCCCGCCCCCAGGTACAAGGACGAGCTAAGACTGATCAGTCGACTACATGATGATACGATTATGGCTAGTCACATTCAAGGATCAGACTTCACCCAAAAATGATATATGATGATGAAAAACTTTATGAATTTATTATTTATGATAAGATATATGATTATGAGTTTTTTACTTCAGCTTATTTTATCAAATGATTATTTTAAAGTTGCATGTGCATATATATGTATTATTTGTTACGTAAGTTTAGAACGTGCTGAGTCATTAGACTCGCTAGGTTTCGATGGTCGTAGGCAATGATGATTTTGAGGGAGACGCTGATGCTTGAGTGGATCGGGTCTGGCAGTACACTCCCGAGGGACTTTTATTTTCCGCATAGCTTAGTATTTAAAGTTTTGAAGTAAAAGATTTTGAGGGTTATTTATTTAAACAGTTTATACTTTATTTTGAAGTTTAGTCGTTGGATTATTTTAAAATTGAAGTACAATTTTGTTGTTGACGATTTATGGATTTTTATTCATCTGAGTTTTTAAATATTATTTTTATGTCGGAGGGTTTTGAGGATAAAAGAAAATGTTTATAAAAAAAATCCTAGTATTTATTTACATTTTAAAGTTAAATGTAAGGGACGTTTCAGTTGGTATCAGAGCGAAGGATCCCAAAAGGATTGTGTTACTGCCACTCCGAGAAGCTCGAGAAGTCACGCCTCATGTCTGTGAGTTTTAATGCTTTAAGATTTATATGCTGAGTTTTAAATGCTTATATGATAAATGAATTAAGAGGCTAGACGTGATTTTAAATTTGAATGCATGTCGGTTACGTGATCTGGACGCTGTGTACAACCATGTTTCTGGGGCGTTTTATTCACGGGCATGAAGACAAGGAGAGACGTGAGGAAAATTTGATTTTTGCGTATCTCGAATTTTTCACTACCTAGGATTAAGTTTGTAACGTCTACTGATTTTAAAACGCTACTGAAGCATTTTTATTTTTATTTATTTTTATTTTTTGTAAAGTTATGGTGGAAAATACCCCCGCTCAAAAACATTTAAATAAGCTAAACACGTGTTTTTAAAAATCATCCAACCTCTGAATAAAAATAACTGCAATTAAAAACAATTTAACATCCTCAAAACCCTAAAATGTTGTTTAAAACAATTCAAGCGCACCCTTGCAAATCCTGCTAAATCATCAATGTAGTCAAAGATGAAAATGTACAAAAATGAAAATGTACAAAACAAACAATGATCATCCATGACCCATATACATATTGTGCGGAAGAAATGCAAGGTCCTCGGGTTTTCACGTGCACCCCCAATTCATCCTACTCAGTTTTCAGCGCCTCCAGTCTCCACATCAATGAGCTCACCTGCATTTTTCACAACTAGTGAATTTCAAAATTCAACACACTTGAACCGTTATAACACGTACATATACATAACATGCAACAATGAAAAGTAACGTAATCAACATACGTTTCATGATCTTAAAAGCATGAATGTAAACATATCGTATCATAGCATAGCATGCCAAAATGTATCATATCATCATATATGTGTTCATTTTCTTTAATTGAATTCAGTTAATTAGTTGTGACTTAAGTATCATCGTATTAGTCGATGTATCCATATACGTATAAACGCGGTATCCGACGGCGGGGACATCAGTGACATTATTATCATCCACTGAGCCTTGACCTTACATGTCATCGTATTTAGTCACAATCAACTCCATTCCTTCAAAACATGTCGTCATATCCATCACTTACAAAAATCATCCGTATACATAATTTTCTTAAAATAAAGTATGAAGCGTGAAACATCTACTACTTAAAATGCTGCTAGAAATTTTTTTTTTGACAAGCTCATTTTCGAAAGTTTTCAAAGGTGCATGCATGCGACATTGTTGAAAAATACCATTTAAAAAATGATCATAATTAAATAACAGATAAAACACTACAGTTAAAAATAGCCAACTCGTCCATCTAAAAATGTGCTTAAAAATAAACATGTAAAATTCCTAATAACCACCAACATGTCAGACCAGTGCATAAAAATGTTCATGCCCAGTCTAAACCAATAAAAAGGGATGTGCGGAAAATATGGTCCTCAGGTCATGTGCGCACATCCAACCCTGCCTACTCATATTTTGGCACCTCCAACCTCCTCATCGATCGGCTCACCTGCATCATACACGCATAGTGAGTCTAAAGACTCAACACACATGTATCATTAATAGAAAATACATATACATAACAAGCAACAGTGAAAGATACTGTAATAAAAATACATTTCATTATCTTAAAACGTAAACGTAAACATATCGTAAAAGCATGCATGTCAAAACAGCTCATCATATCATCATATACTTATACATTTATTATAGTTGAATTCAGTTCATTTGTTGTGACTTTCGTATCAGCTCTATTCGCTGGATCCATCTACGTATAACCGTGATACCCAACAGTTGTCGGACATCAGCGATAATATTACTCATCCACTGAGCCTATGCCTCATCATCATCGTATACATATATCTTCGGTCACAACCAATTCTCATCTTTCAAAAATATCATCATTTTCATCACTTATCAAAATCATGCATATACGTAATTTTCTTTAAAACCAAGCATGCAACATGTTTTTCATAATTTCATAAAATCGCGTTTGTGTTACAAAAACATTTAAATAAAACATGTCAAATTGTGTTTAGAGCGCTGCCAAGACTAAAATCTCGACTCGGGTGCAAAATGACTATTTTGCCCCTAGAAACCCAAAATGACTATTTTACCCCTGGATCTCTACATTTACACCCGAAGCTTACCAAACTCCTTAAAACCCTCTAAAACATATTTTTAAACATTTATTAGATGTAAACTCGAGATCGATTCAAAACTTAAACGATTCGTTTTAAAACTTAGACCAGGGTCCTTGTTTTAACCTGAATCAACCCGAAAGTTAACCAAATTTTTCCCAACTTTTTATCACACCTTAACACGTCTTAACACCCCTTAAACCATATATACCAGCCCACTAAACCATTCAAATGGCCTTTGGAATTTGTTGGATTTTTCTTGGCCATTGCTATTCCTCAAACCTTAATCGCACCAACTCGTTGTTTTACCAATTCTAGACCTAACCCTCGGGGACCAGCCTTGGACCAGCCCTTCCTAGCCCTCTCAGGACCCTCTTGGACCAACCTAAGTACCACTCTCAGCCCCATGCACGTGTGTGTTATAGTAGGTGGCCGTCGAGCCAAGTGTTGGTTGAGGATTCACATTGAAAATCTATTTATAAACAATCTTTATTTTGATAATATTTGAAATTATTGTTTTGGAATATCTGTATCTATATACACATGCTTGTTGCATTGATAAAGTCCTTGAATATACAGATAGCAGAAAGAATATGAGATGCTCATATGATGAGCATCATGAAACTCATATTTGAAATACTGTATATTCTAAACAATTCCTAGTCGATTCAACCGCCTCTAAGAAGGATAAAGGCCGCTTGAGTTTGAGACTAGTATCTGTGACGTAAGTACCATGTTTCACTGGTAGGGGACATTGTGATGTCCGAGCATCCAGATAGGTGCTCCTTGTAGAGTGCACTGAACAACCCTTCATAAAGGACTTTCCAAGTGGTTCTCATTTATCGAGTGAAAACGTCCTAGTTTATGGTTGTACACCATTAGTCCTTATGACCTGGGGCAACATTGAGACTCTAAATTCTAGTATTGCACTTTGACTTGTTTACCGACTCATATGGTTGGGTGTTTTGTCGAAACATATCGGAGTCGATACATTGTAGTCGGGGATTCACCGCTTACCTTCGGGTATGGTTATCCTATGTGTTCTCATGTATATGTAGTTTGAAATCTCTTATCAGAGTATTGACGGTAATTAAGAAAGGGGTTTCTTAGATTACACCATCGATGCAACTACGACATGACACAAAGTATCGATTCTTTGACAACTCTCGATATACCAATAGTTGTCGAAGCAGTCGGGATATATGAGATGAAGGGACCGTACTGTACGCTAACCATATTTGAATGGTTCTTGCAGGCACTATCATTTGATACAAGGAATCATGTAAGCGATGATGCTAGGAGTTTAACATGATTGGTTGGGTACTATCAGCTTGAGTTCTGACGTTCTTATTATCAAGGAGTTGATAAGTAAGAATGGAGCAACTGGGGTATGCTTATATAAGGACATATTTAGTCCTGAACCACATTGAGATGTGAACCCATTGCTAGTTGTATCAATGAACCATTGAGGGCCACACAAATGCTAAGTTTCTAGATTCCGTTGTGAAGGAAATTAGTTCAAGGTGTTGGACGATTTATAAAGGAGTTTATAAGCGCAAAGAAAAATAGAAGTATGGCTTCTATAAGAGGATTATGGGGAATGTAACTTTTAATTTGTTGAAGTGTTCCTAAATTAAAAGTTGGCTCAAATAAATAATGTATTTGGAAATTGTGATTTTCCTAAACATTGTTATTGACTAAATTAAATTAATTCAAGTGTTGAATTAATTAAACACTAGTGGGACTAGTATAGTCCAAATAACTAAATTCATTCAAGTGTTGAATTAATTAAATAGCATTGGATCTTATAGAGCCCAATTAAAAATAATTATTCAACTAGAGGGCTTGAGTAAATTCAAGTAAGATTTTATTTATCTCAAATGTGTTTGAGATATTAAAATAGACCATGGACTTTGTACATGTTACAAGCCCAAATAAATAACATGCTATTGAGGTGAAAGGTTGGAAGTCTACTTTTTGAGTTAAAGGCAAGCATGCATTTGGAATACACTTTAGCTTTTCAAGCACCAAGAAAAGTCACATTTCTCTCCTCCAAGCAACACCTTGGCCTAAATTTACTCTCCCATTTTTTTAAATTTTTGCTTCTTCAATTTGTTGAAAAAGCATAACTTCTCAATGAAAAATACTCTACTTTTTCTAGTGCAAGTGTAGAGTGGATTTTTCATGTTGGTGGTGGGCTTGATATTGAGCAAGGATTGCTCAAAAGAAGCTTGTAGATTGTCTACCATTGAATAGCTAAGTTGTTTAACAACTAAGTTAGAGTTATCATCAATCCTTGTGATTGATAAGTAAAATTCTAAAACACACTATGTATGATTTTGTGTTTTACGTATTTGCTACACACTAGTGAAGGGTGCTTGGGTTTTTCTATTGAAAATGATTTTTTAAACTTATTTCGGGCACCCGTAACCGACCCCCTTTCAAGTGGTGTCAAGAGCTTAGCCCAATTTTATGTGTAGCAAATACTTGATATTATATTGAGGATTATTTCTAACCATATGAGAATCTTCGACACAACAAATAGATGGTCGTTGAGGGGCTGTTTTGGGCAAATTGTTGGGCAGCAAGGGCAGACCATGCGCCCCCCAATAATTTTAATTAAAAAAATTTGTTGGCCGGAATTCGACGATGGAGCTCCGACAACGACGATGACGACTAGAGTTTCCAAAAGTGTTTTGGAATATAAAAAAGTCACGGGCCTTGAGTTTTTGGGCCATTAAATGGTTGATATATTTTGTGAAATTTAAATGGGCCAAATATTTTTGGTGAAAAATGTCTTTTTGGGCCCGTAAGTTTAAATCTACAAAATTTGTATATATTCTCTCATAAAATAAAAAATTGAAGTTAGATTTTAATTATTTATAGTAAATGGTGATTTACAAGAAATTCAGTTATAAATAAATTAATTAGAAAGTAAACAAATGTGTTTTTTTTTACTTTGTTGATTTAATTTATAATCGTGGTGGTTAGTGATTGGATTAAGACATATAATATTGGATCAATTGACTATTGTAATAATTAATTGATGGTATATGATATGTGATATTATGCATGAAGGATGATCAAAAGCCCAACCTCAATTTGCTAGGTGTATGCGATGATATTTTGTGTTGAATGATTGTAATAATTATCAATTTATATGTGGGCTTAGTTTATAGCCCGTTCCCACCCCATGAGATGTATCCCTATTTATCGTGGATATTTATTTGTAAATATTAGTATAATGGAAGAACAAGATTGGAAGATGGCGGGCCTTGATGATTATGAAGATCGAAGACATGTAAATATTGGTAGCTTATGTAATTATGCATTTGCATCCCATGCATTTTTAGGATTTGAACTAGGTTCGTGCTTGGCTCACACGGTGTCATGCCCCGAGACCTAAGCGTCGGTGACATCCGGCATTGTTTAGCAATTACATTGAAAACAATAAGCCTCGTATCAAATAAACCAATCTTTTTCATAAATGAATATTGTCTTTACAATTGACAACGAAATAAAATTACAATAAATAGTTTGCGGAAGCGAAACAAAAGAAAGCTTAAAATCATGATCCTTGTTCTTTTCGTTTGATCACTATCCCCAGAATGCCTCATGTTCCTCCTAATTCATTTGCTCTTCATTCTTATTTGGTTAGAGATGTTAGGGGTGAGTGTTTTGGGAAACACTCATCAAGTGGGGGCCGATCGATTTCAACAAATACATATAGACATACTTTTAAATAATCTCTTTAACAAATTTTCCAAACTTATTACTTTTGACTTATCATAATAGAACCGAATCAAATATTCAGCTCTAACCACCGTCTCTGTCTCATATTCAGTTCTTTTTGCGTGAAGAAATACTTGATACTCTTGTGATCAGAAAATATCTGGCATTTCTCGTCGTACAAGTAGTGTCTCCAAATCTTCAACGCAAAGACAATAACGGCTAATTCAAGATTATGAGTCGGGTAGTCCTTCTCGTGCACCTTAAACTTCCTGGAAGCATATGCTATAACCCGACCATGCTGCATCAACATTGTGCCTAACCCGAGCTTAGATGCATCGGTGTATAACACAAAGTTTCCTTGCCCTGATGGCATGGCTAACAATGACGCTGAAATGAGAGCTTGCTTGAATGTATCAAAGCTCTTCTGACATTCATCACTCCATACGAATTTAGCATTCTTCTTGGTCAGTGAAGTGAGCGGCACTGCTATCTAAGAGAACCCCTGAATAAACTTATGATAGTAACCGGCTAGACCCAGAAAACTGCGGATCTCCGATGCATTCTTCGGCTCAACTCATTCCTTAACGGCTGTCATCTTTGCTGGATCCACCTCAATACCGCTGCTAGACACTATGTGACCCAAAAATGCTACCTTCTCCAATCAGAATTCACACTTACGGAAATTCGCAAATGACTTGCGACTCTGCAAGATCTGTAAAACTGTCCTCAAATGTTGGCTGTGCTCCTCATGGCTCTTCGACTAAATAAGAATATCGTCAATGAACACTATGACGAATTGATCAAGGTAAGGCTGAAATACTCGGTACATGAGGTCGATGAATATTTCTGGTTCATTTGTCAGTCCAAACGGCATCACTAAGAACTCGTAATACCCATACCTGGTTCTGAAGGGCGTCTTATGAACATCTGCGTCCTTCACCTTCAGCTGATGATACCCTGATCGAAGGTCTATATTAGAGAACACTGTAGCTCCCTGCAACTGGTCAAACAAATCCTCGATCCTTGGTAGTGGGTACTTGTTTTTTATCGTTACCTTGTTCAACTCTCGGTAATCGATGCACAGTCTCATGCTCCCGTCTTTCTTCTTCACAAAGAGCACTGGTGCACCCCAATGTGAGAAACTAGGGCGGATAAATTTCTTGTCAAGAAGCTCTTGTATCTGTTGTTTGAGCTTTAACATCTCAGCTGGAGCTAATAGGTAGATTGGCACAGTGCCTGGCATAAGATCAATTGCAAACTACACCTCTCTCTGGTGGAAGGCCTGTGACGTCTTCAGGAAAGACGTCAGGAAAGTCTCTGACTATTGGTACCTCAGATATAGATGGAGTGGGTACGTCAGGTGTTGAGATGATGCTGGCCAAGAAAGCCTGACGCTCCTTGTGAATGAGTCTCCACGCCTGCATGCAAAAGATCATGCGAGGGAAACTTCTCCATCTGTCTGGTTCAAATAAAAACTGCTCCATGCCCAATGTTCTAACCAATACTGAACGCTTCTGAAAATCAACAAGGACTATATTCTTCGTTAGCCAGTTCATACCCAAGATAATATCGGATTCCAGAATTGGCAACACAATCAGATCTGCATACACTAGGTGGCCCTGCAGTTCAAGATCAATGTCCCTGACCACGCTAGTAGCTGACAACTCTTCCCCTGATGGGACTGTTACTGAATAATTCATGTCAAGGCCGATGGACTTGATGTCCAAATGATTAGCAAATGTCTCCGAGATAAAGGAGTGAGTGGCTCCCGAATCTATTAGGGCCTTCGTGGCTAATCTCTTTATTAAAATGTTTCCTGAGAGATGTTAGCACAACACACTAGCTTATATCCCAAAAATTCTAATATTAACCTTATGCAACAAAAGACATCAAAATGCCAACTAGCACCCTAATAATCCCAAATCAAAAACAAACATGCATGGAAAAACTTAATACTACTGAATTAAATACGTTATCAGTCAACAATGTCGTGTCTGGGTTCTCCTCCTGAGCATGCATGGCGAACACCCTGCCCTAGGTCGGCTGCCTCCACTATGGGCAGTCCTTCCACATATGGTCACTTGCTCCGCATTTGAAAGATTTGCCCGACCCATACAAACACTGTCCCAGATGTTGGCGATGGCACTTCGGGCACACAGGGAAATAACCGGGCTTCTGTGGGGCCTTCTGCTGTGGCATAGGACCCTTGCCTTTCTATGGTCCCTGAAAAGGCTTCTTCCCTTGCTGCCCCTGGAAGGGCCTCTTAAACTGTGGTCGCTACTGCGGCTGCTGAGGTGCTTGATAGGGCCTATTGCCCTGTCTGTTGTTTTCAATGTCTCTTGGGTCGTGTTCTGCTGCCAAGGCTCTAGATACGGCAACGGCAAATGTATTATGACCAACTACTCTCACGTAACGACAAAATATCGGCCGCAACCCATCCATGAAATGCCTCAGCTTTTCCCGGGCATCATTAGCTATTAGGGGCACAAAGTAACACCCCCTCTCAAAATTCCTCACAAACTCTGCAACACTGATGTCCCCTTGATGCAAAGCCATGAACTCCTTGGTCAGGCGGGAGCGTACTTCCTCAGTGAAGTAATTAGAGTAGAAAACTTCCTTAAAGCCATTCCAAGTCAACGTTTGTAAATTAACCGACACAGACGCACTTTCCCACCACATCGTGGCGTCTCCAGTCAACAAGAAGGTGGCGCATCTCACTCTATCTGCATCCTACAGCTCCATAAAATCAAATATCACCTCGATGGATTTATCCATCCCTCCGCTATCATTGGATCAGTGGTTCCCAAGAACTCATTCGGATCCATCCTCCTAAATCTCTCGTACACTGCCTCTGGTTGGGACCTTGCCCCTGCATTTGCTGCAGCCTAGTTCCCCGCAAACTGAGCGAAGAACTGCGTCATACCAGCAAGCATCTGAGCGTGCATATCTGGGGGTGGAGGAAGAGGAGCGTCTCTCCCCTAATCTCGAGCCTCTATGTCCTCATCTCTTGCTTCACGGTTAACTAAGCGTCTAGGAGGCATACTGTTTCACAATTTACCCTACACGTGAACCCACATGCATGAACATAATATCACAACAAAATATGCACGAAATTTGAATTTAAATATGCACATGCGGAAATCATGATTCAATGCTTATTACATAACATAATTTAAAACCTGAAAACTTACAGACTTGAGGTGTGACTTCGTGAGCTTCTTGCAACTGGAGGTAGGCATAACCCTTTACAAGAACCTGGCTCTGATATCAACTCTAACGTACCGTACTTTTAAACTATTTAAAATTTGCAATAAAATATTCTTCTCGCCTAAAAAAATTTGCAATAAAACCACCACAACCAAGTTTGCCCAAAAGTAATAATTGTTTAAAACATCATAAAACACATCCTGAAAATCAGATTATTTTGAACATTTTACAAAAACTTAAAACATGGCGGTCCTCGGGTTTAGCCTCCCGCTCAGTCCAAGCTAGCTCCTTAGTCCCCACCCCTAGTCTCCTCAACATCTCCCTCACCTGCATCGATCAAGTCTAGTGAGTCTAAAGACTAAACATGTATAAACTGGAAGTAACAAGTACTACGTAATCAAACCACATGCATCTTCAAAATAGAGCATACATACTTAAAACATCGAACATGCATACCAAGCTAGAACATATATACATAGTATAGACGTGCCATCAACATAAAACTTTTCTTAAACATTCTTGCATACTTGCACATACATAAACTTCATCATTTTTCGTAGAGATATGTTTCAAAGCAAGTGACCCATACATAAAAGCGCCTGATCAGACTAAACCACAGTACTGGGCTGACAGGAAAAATCCACTGTCACATACATGATATCCTCGTTCATGCTTTAACGGGTGGATTGGTCCCGGATTGGTCCCTGGTCATGCTTTACCGCTTCCCAAACCCATACGTAATTTGGTCACAAGATATTTAGCATATCTCAAAAACTTAAAAGTATTTTCTTTTGCACGTCGAACATACTTACTTGGCGTTGAGAGATTCGTTGGATCTCGCTTGGGGCCACTACTGCGCATACTAACATGAGTTCCAATACTTATCTTGCATAGTTTAGATGTATAGTCATGCTCACACCCAAAAACGATAAATTTCCTTATGACATTCTAAATCTCTCGGGACTCGACCTCGTTTAATCATCGTACTAAATCATAACATCAAAGCCCAAAACAATCACTAAAAGAAAGGAATTTTTTTTGTGCCGTAGTCCGTGTAGGTACTGGAAAATCGAATTTTTGAGGAAAAGGTGCACGGACCCCATGCCAGGGTCCTTCTACAGGTCCGTGTAGGTGCTGGAATCGCGAACCAACAATGAAACATTACACTTAAGGCTTATTCCTCCTAACTCGATCATACGGACCATGAAGCAATGCCTCGAGACCCATCCTAGGATGCTATGACACTTATTCAAAATAAAAAAAACGCCCCAAAACGACTATGCATCACAAACAACGCAACCCAATCCGTGAACATGAATTTTGACACCAAAACAATTCCTACGACTTATAATTCAACCAAGTATCTAACGACACGAAACGAAATACCAACAATCATCCCACATCATTCTCGATATACCTAAATGCAACAGCGATCACCCATCAATCTCCAACAAAGCCTGCAACAATAAAACTTCAAGAACACATCAACAACATAATTTTTTTCAAAAAACGCAGTTTGAGCAGTCCCACAAAAACAATCATAACTCACTCAATGTTTGTCCAAATATTTCGAATTTTATATCAAATCGAAGGTATCAAAAATTTCTACGTTTCATATGTTGAAAGTTTTCCCAAATTCACGACCGAAAAATCGCATTTTCCAAAAAGGATAGAAAATTGGAGTTTTAGATCTAAAAATTTCTTTAAAACATATCCAATAAATTTTCTACTCAAACTACTACATAACATACACATGTTTTCATACAAAACACATTAAAATTACTACTATGACAAGATCGACGCAGGAAAAACAAAATATATGTGCCTTTTGGTATTAAAATCTACCGAACCAACGACATCGACCACCAGTAATTATTTTTCAGATCTCAGTACATTTTGGTGCATCCAGGATGGATTGAAAATTTTGATTTATGAGCTTCAGCCATTAATTCTTCCCAAATCCCATTGATGTCTGGCAGACACAACTGTCTTTTGATCCAGAGGACGCCATTTTCATCAGTCTGGAATTCTTGGGTCTTTTCTTCTTGAATTTGTTCCATAATCTTCGTGATAGAGGGATCCTGGTTATGTTTTAATTTGATTGATTTTCTATGGCATGGTTGCACTGATAGAGAAGATAAGCTTACTTTCCCAATGTTCATCCGGCTCAAAGCATCTGCTACTTTATTTGCCTTACCCGGATGGTACTTGATTGATAAATCACAATCTTTCAGAAGTTCAATCCACCTCCTTTGCCTCATGTTTAGTTCCTTTTGGGTGAATATGTATTTGAGGCTTTGGTGATCTGTAAATACTTCTCATCTTACCCCATAAAGGTAATATCTCCAGATCTATAGCGCAAATACGATTGCCGCTAATTCAAGATCATGAGTTGGGTAATTTTTCTCATAAGGTTTTAATTTCCTTGATGCATAGGCAATTACCCGACCTTCCTACATAAGCAGACACCCTAATCCTCCTTTTGAAGCATCACTAGATATTGTGAAGTTCTTGCATCCTCGGGAAGAACTAGTACTGGTGTAGATGCGAGTTTTGTCTTCAGGGTTTCAAAACTCTTCTCACACGCTTCATTCCAAATGAATTTTGAATTCTTCTGAGTGAGTTTGGTGAGAGGAATGACTATCGAAGAAAATCCTTCCACAAATTTTCTATAGTAGCTAGCTAAACCCATAAAACTTCTTATTTCAGTTACAGTCTTTGGTCGAGGTGAGTCCTTGATTGTCTCTACTTTCTTAGGGTCCGCTGACACGCTCAATTTAGATATTATATTACCTAAGAACGCAACACTTTTTAGCCAAAATTCACATATCTTGAATTTGGCATAGAGTTCCTTTTCACACAAGTGGAAGGTGAGACGCAGATGTTCTCGATGGTCTGCCTCGCTTGGCGAGTATAAAAGGATATCATCTATGAAAACAACCACAAACTTATCAAGGTATGGCTTGAATACTCGGATCATAAGGTTCATGAATGCTGCAGGAGCATTTGTTAGACCAAAAGGCATTACCATGAATTTGTAGTGCCCATATCTTGTCCTAAAAGCCGTTTTAGGGATATCCTCTGCTTTGTCTTTCAGCTGATGGTAACCTGATCTTAGATCGAGTTTTGAGAATACTTTGGCTCTTTTTAGTTGATCGAAAAGATCTTCTATTCTTGGGATCGGGTATTCATTCTCTATTGTGATTTTGTAATGCTTCCGTCCTTTTTCTTTACAAACAGGACTGGGGCTCCCCACGGGGATGTACTCGGTTAAATTTGTTTCTTATCCAATAACTCCCGCAGTTGCTCCTTTAACTCCTTTTATTCAGTTGTAGCCATTCAGTATGGTGCCTTTGAAATTGGTGCAGCACCAGGGACCAAATTAATTTCAAATTCCACTTCTCTATCGGGTATCGCACCAGGTAAATCCTCGGGAAAAACATCTAGAAATTCTTGGAAGAATGGGATATCTTCCAGTTTTGGGGCAGTTTCTTCTCTGACTTGGCTGATCATTGCTAGGTAGATTTCCTCACCGCATTTTATGGCCTTCCAGGTTTATGAGGCAGATAGAAGAGATTTTCGTTCCTTGGACTCTCCATGGTATATGATTTCCTTTTGAGTCGGAGTCTGAAGTTTCACATTTTTATTTTGGCAAAATACCATGGCATGTTTCTAGCTAATCAGTCCATTTTGAGAATGATGTCGAACTCAATCATATTGAGTTGAATCAATTCTGCCTCATAGTTCTGTTTACCGATGCAAATTTTACAGTTCTGATATACCTTATGGGTCTCAATAGTTTTGCTAGCAGGTGTTGCAACTCTTAATGGTTCATTAAGAGTTTCATGCTCAAGTTTCAGCTTTTTAGCAAATCTTCTAGACACAAATGAGTGCGTAGCACCACAATCAAACAAGGCATAAGCAGGCATTTCATTTAGTAAAACAGTACCTGTCGCCGCCACATAATTGGTGTTATCTGCTTCATCCTGAGTTATAGCGTACACTCGAGTGTTAGTCTTGTTTTCATTTGGTTTGCTGGGTCCAATCCCTTTATATTTTTTATCAGAGCAATCTTTAATCCGATGTCCTAATTTTCCACATTTGAAACAAGCACCCGTTTTCCTATAATATTTCCCGATGTGATTCTGCCGACAAGTAGAGCACCATTTTCCTTCCCCGTTGACAGAATTGTTAAAGGTTCCCTTTGAAGGGCCACTTGATTGATTTGGTCTTTTGAACTTGGGACCACCTTGAGTAGACTAACTGATGAAGGGCCTCTTGTTCTTATTTCCTTCTTCCCGGTGCCTGATATCTGTTTTTGCGCTCATAGCTACGCTCATTAAATCTGCAAAATTGTTTAGTCTGAATAAGACCAACGTAGATTGAATTCGGCTGTTCAGTCCTTTCTTGAAGCGGTGCATTTTCAGAGTTTCATCTGACATGATTGTTGGAACATAGGTTCCAAGATCTTTGAACCTAGATGTGTATTCCATTACTGTCATGTCTGATGTTTGTTTAAAGTTTTCGAATTCACTTAACTTTTGCAGAAGAAATTCTTGCCAATAATATTGTTTCGAAAATTCCCTTCGGAAGATTTGCCATGAGATTTGCTCAACCTCGGCCAATGATAGAGATATTGTCTCCCACCATTTTTGTGCCTGATCCTACAAAAACGGTGTCACCACTTCCACTTTAAGCTCTTCAGGTATTTCCAACAAATGAATTTGGGTTTCAACATTCTTAGCCAGTTATGACTGACTTTTGGATCAGGATTCCCATCAAAGGTTGGGACTCAATTCCTTCAGAGGGATTCATAGTGATACATGATGCCACAAGGTTGTGGTCCAGGCGCTGGCTGGTTGGTGTTGGCAATTTGGTTCACAATTCCTTGCAGTGTGGCGGCTACTATAGTAGCTATTGCCATCATGTCTTCTCGACTGAGATTCACCCTAGGTGGTGATGGTGGATTTTCATTTTCGTTTTGATTGACTCCACGAGGGTTACAGTTGTTTCTGGGTTGTCTTCCTGTCATTTCCTATAAACATATATTTTATTCATTTGTTTGAAATAATGCATAATCAAAGTAATATTTTCATTATTTTTTTTGAAATGCATACACTCCGTCTTTTAATATCAAAATGATTAACCTAATTGACCTAAATACAATCGATGCTTATCCTAGGAATCATTCTACTCGTCCAGTACTTCGCCATATACTACAGCTCCATCAATTTCTTCTTCCATGGGATTTCCTCGTTGGTCTTCTTCAAGTTCGTCCATGAGATCTTCCATATTGATCTTATCATTATGCAGTTGATTGATGTGTCGTTCCAAAAGGGCATTGTGATTTGTCAACATTTCCACGTCTTCTTGTAGCTGGTGAATTGTAGATTGGTTTACATTCTCATTAAATTCATGCTCTTCAATTCGTTATTCAAGGCGGCGTTGTGTTTTGAAACGACTGTCATCCCGAATCTGGAGCGTAAAAATCCTATCTTGGGATTTGTTCAACTCTTGTTTGGTAATTTCGTGTTGCCATTCTGATTCTTGATGGTAGGCGGTATAGTGTCTAACGTCCTCTCGTAGTTTCCTTGCTTCTTCGCGTGCCTCGTTAAAGTCATTATCCATGCATTTATTATTTTTATGCAATTGATAGTTATCCCTCTCAAGCTTGTCATTTTTCATCTTCAGCGTTTTTGTTTCTGCTTTCTTTGCCTGAAGTTGTTTTTGGAGTTCGGCTATAATGATTTGAGGGTCCATGTTTGTTTTCCTATAAAGGTTAAAAGAAATGAATTTTATTGAAAGGTTTATAAAATTCTCATAAATTTTGCTATGTAAAGGCGACAATTTAAGTCTAATAATAAAGTTTTTATTCATAAATAAGTTCTTACACTTACTGCTTTTCAAAACATATTTTTATTACAATCATAATCTTAGACTAGCCTAGTCTATCATGTCTCTATCGTCGCTATCGCAATCGTCGTCGACCACTTCCATCGGTGCTTCCTCCTCCTCTTCCATGTTCTCTACCACCAGATGCAAATAGTTGTTCTGGTCTTGAAGCCTATCCATGGTGCTATTAAGTTTGGTGATATATCGTTCTTGTTTGTTATTAAACTCTTCTTGATGCCAACGAGCTCGAGTAGCACGGTCTCTCTCTGTCTCCACTCTCTCTAGCAAGTCCTTGTTCAGTGTAGCTAGGCTCTCGATATGGGCTAACTCAGTAGGTATCTGAAGAAGTTGTCTCTCAGCTAAGTCTGGATGATGAGTGAGTCGCTGCACATCCGTCTCGAGTATGTTCATGATCTCGATAAGTTCTTGCTTCTCTTGTTTCTCCCTAGCAAGTTTCGCCTTCAGAGTTGCAATTTCCCTACCTTGATTATCTATCTTGAGCTAGCGCATGCGAAGGGTCGCTTGAGCACGAGTGCGTGGAGCAGCCATTTCCTAGAATAAATCGAGGTAAAATATCAAAACAGTAACAAAGGATAGAAAGGCACAAAATTTGAATGAGCACACAGTTGTTGTGGAATTTTTTTGATACTAAGAATTTTACAGAATGCTCGGAAGAGATGGAATTCTAATTTCCTGAAGAATATTATGGAACAGATGGAAGTTTTGTTTCAGGTACTTTTGCCACTTCGTCAAATTTTGTCTGTCAAAATCCTAGCGGGATTATGAACGTGGCGGCTCTGATACCACTTAAATGTCACGCCCCGAGACCAAAGCGTCGGTGACATCCGGCATTTTTTAACAATTACATTGAAAACAATAAGCCTCGTATCAAATAAACCAATCTTTTTCATAAATGATTATTGTCTTTACAATTGACAACGGGATAAAATTACAATCATAGTTTGCAGATGCGAAACAAAAGAAAGCTTAAAAATCTTGATCCTTGTTCTTTTCGTTCGATCACCATCCCCAGAATGCCTCATGTTCCTCCTCATTCATTTGCTCTTCATTCTTATCTGATGAGAGATGACAGGGGTTACTTTTTTGGGAAATACTCAACAAGTGGGGGCCGATCGATTTTTACAAATACATATAGACATACTTTTAAATCATCTCTTTAAAAAACTTCCAAAACTTATTACTTTTGACTTATCATAACAGAACCGAATCAAATATGAGACAAAGATTATCAGATGATTCGGAGCAAATCAGAACAAACACAACACTGTTACTCATCTCATTTTCCATGGTCAAATTGTCACCGATATGTTAGTCCTCTAAGGGGTGAGGCCTTAACATAGTTTTATACCCACTGATGGGGCCAGACAGAAGTACAATTATCGTTCCATATCTAATTATATTTGTAACAGTGTATTACAGAATTCAGATTTATCGAACAAAACTTATTGGAAGTTTGAAAGGAATTCAGCGGAGTCAAAGAACATCTATACCGGAAAGAACATAACGTACATCGATCGAAATTTTAAATTACATAAATACTGATTTTCAAAAATAAGGACACATACAAACATGTTGTGTTATTTTTATGCGAAGTTTAAAATACAAGAAAATAAGTAACAAAAACCCACTTACTATGTTCTCGAAGTTACGGTTCGAAATTTGCAGAACTTGGTCGTATGAAACTTGCAAAAATTCAGACAGGTGATGAACGTAGTATTCCCACAATGTTGCCAATAATTTCCAGCACGAAACTCCGGGATAAAACTTTCTCCTTTCTCCTTGATAGTGGCGGCCGTGAGGGTGTTTTGTGGAGGGGAAGGGGCATACTTTCTTATAGCTTTTTGGGAGTATTTTCTTAAGCACTGCATGCCATATTCATAGGTGAATTTTTGCCCCTTGAACTCCCCTTGGCCATCACCTTTCCCTCCAAGAAAAGCCTTTAATGAAGCCTTCAATGTGGTCAAGGCTATCCAAGCATCAAAGGTCATCTTGATCAACTCAAATGTTATCTCTTACATAATAAATTTTGCCTTTCCCTTAGCTCATATTTTAGCTCCTTTTTTGGTTCTTTTAGGACAAGAAAATTTGAGCTTCTTTGATCTAAAAGATTGAGTTCATGAGCTGGAGTTTTACTCCTCCGTCGATGACACTTTGATTATTGCGATTTCACATAGCATAGCTTCTCGTTGAGCTAACCTTCGAGCTTTGGAGTTACTTCCTCGAGCCACGTTAGCTAAAAATTTAAGTTAATATTTGAGTTTTATAGTTAAGCTTAAAGTTCTCAGCTAAATTTCGAGTTTTATTTTTTACATGATTCGCTTCGGAAATTCAAGGGTTCTCACAGAGGGGCCTTTAGTATTGGGGCGATTGATCATCCTTGTTGGTTTACTGTTTATAATATATGCATGATATATTTTAAATAATGAGTATGTGTGTTATTATTATTATAATAACAAAGTTGCATGAATCTGGCAAACTTACGATCAAACATGGTGAACTTTTAAATAAAATCAATGATGAGACCTTTCAAAATTAAAACCCCCTCATTTTCAATAAGATTCAAAATTAATATCAAGCCCGAAAAAGAGAATTATAAAGGTGTTTATAATTTCCATGTCTTCTATCGACAATGGATGCATGATGAACGCTACCCGTTCTCAGTGCTCGGCTCATATTATTGAGGAGCCCTAGACGCCGGAAAGCTGTGACATTCATTTACATGGTGATGTGAACTACGTGGAACTCCTATGATTTCGGCTCATATTATTGAGGAAACTCATGGCGACCGTCCATTAAGGTTCAACATCGATGGGTAAGGCTTGACACGTAAAGATGAACGACGTCATATTATTGGGTCCCAATCAACGTGAGACAGAATTTTACGTAAAGGGTTGCATGGAGATGCAATTGGAAACTACTTTTAGGAACTATGATTGGATGATATTATTCGGGATCATAATTTGCTAATTGGACCTTACGTACCTAATGAGGAAATGAGTCCCGTTTTCAATAGTGGGTAGTGAACAATGTCAAAACAGGGGGAGTAAAAAATTATGAAGTAAAAGTCCATACTTTCTATCTTACTAAATGTTTTAAAATAGTAATTAACATTTATCTGTTTTTATTTTTCAGTACAAATTTGACAATGTCCTCGATTCGCAACTCGTTATATGCAATACTCGACAAACACATTTTAACCAGACCTAATTACCTCAATTGGCTAAGAAACCTAAAAAATCATCTTGAATTCGGAAAGGATAGCATATATACTGACCGAGTCTCCCCCTATTGAGGCTCCGACTAGCTGCACTCCTGAGAAATTGCAGACTTACAAGGATTGTTGTGACCATGACTTGCGAGCAAAGTGTTATATGCAGACTTCTCTGAATGATACGCTGTAGAGGCGTTTTGAGGACGCAAGGAGTGCTGCTGACATTAATTTGCATCTCAAGGAGCTCTTTGGTGAGCAAACACGGGCTCTTAGGCATGCTACCGTCAAGGAGCTAATCACTTTACGCATGCGAGATGGGGCTTCGGTCTATGAGCATGGCCTAAAGTTGATTGGGCTTGTGGATAAGCTCGTTGGCATGGATCTTATGTTGCCATCGGAGTTGACCACTGGCGTGTTACTCACAGCCTAGCTCATTTGATCCTTTTGTAGTGAATTTCAACATGAACAAGCTAGAGCATACCATTGAGGAGTTGGTGAATATGCTTGTTACGTTTGAATCCTCCATCAAGAAAGAGAAGTCGGTTCTTTATATGGGTTCTTCATTTGGTACAAAGACATGTCCACATGGGAGGGGAAAGAAGCGTTCTTTCCAAAGTCCCAAGAAGAATGTGCCCTTGAAGAGGAAAACTCCGAGTCCTGCTGTGGCAGCCACACCAGTTAAGGCTGAAATGACTGCTTACATCTGTCATTAATGCAAGATGCCTGGACATTGGAGGAATAACTGCAGAGAATATCTTGCCCAGAAAGGTTATGGAAATGGTATGTTCTATATTGAAGTAAACATTTCAATTAAATCTACTTCTTGGGAATTAGATACCGACTGTGTCTCACATCTCTGTAATGATTTCCAGGTGATGAGAAGAAGTAGAAGACTTATGGAAGGTGAGACCTTCTTGAGGATGGGCAGTGGAGCAAGAGTTACTACTAAGGCTGTAAGAGATGTTTACTTATTGTTGAACAATGATTTTAAGTTAATTTTAAGGAATGTTTTATTTCTACCTGATTTGGTGAAAAAGATTGTTTCCATTTCTATGTTTGATAAAGATGGATATTCTTGTTTATTTGGCAAAGATGTTTGCAACATTTACAAGAATAAATGTTTGATTGGTATGGGAGAGCTTGAAAACGATCTCTATAACTTAAAATTGAAAGATATTCCACTAAACAATTTACAATCAATAACAACAACAAACAAGCGAAAACAAGATACTCTAAATTCGGCACAATTATGGCATGCTCGATTAGGACATATTTTCCTAAGAAGAATAAACAAGCTAGTGGGAGTAGACATGTTTGATATGTCTAATATTAATTCTCTCACTACTTGTGAATCCTGTCTAAAAGGAAAGACGATCAAAATTCCTTTTAAGGGCCATGTGGTGAGAGCCTAAGGATTATTGGATTTGATCCATACCGATGTGTGCGCTCCATTTAGCATCTGCACTAAGCATGGACATGCCTACTTCATCACATTTACCGATGATTTTTCAAGGTATGGTTATTTGTATTTGATGAAATAAAAATCTGAAGCCTTTGAAAGGTTCAAAGAATTCAGAAGTGAAGTAGAGAAACAGTTGGGACGAAGCATCGAGTCACTTCAATCGGATCTAGGTGGTGAGTACCTGAGTGCCGAGTTCCAAGAGTATCTTGGGGAGAATGAGATTCTCTCACAGTGGACTCCGCCTGATACACCGCAGTTGAATGGTGTGTCAGAGCGTCGTAACCGAACTTTGATAGACATGGTTCGGTCCAAGATGGGGTTCACGGAGTTTCCGTCATCCTTTTGGGGATATGCACTTAAGACAACGGCACTGTTGTTGAACAATGTTCATTAAAAAGCAGTTGACAAGATACCATATGAGATATGGATGGGTAAGCCTCCCAAATATTCTTATCTTAGAATATGTGGATGTCCTGCTTATGTGAAGCAGGTAGTGAGAGATAAATTGGATAGTCGATCCATTGTATGTTACTTTTGGGATATCCAAAGAATTTAATTGGATATTATATCTATCATCCCCAATAAACAAAGATGTTTGTTTCTAGGAATGCGACCTTTTTGGGAAAAAAAATTTCTATTGGATAGAAAAGGGGAGTTGGTAGAACTCGAAGAGGTTCGAGAGACACTCACAATTGTAGAACCTACACCCGAAGAGCCAAGAGAGGAGATACAAGCTCCTAGAAGATCCAAGAGAGTCTCGAGACCACCTATGAGGTATGGTATGCTTCTTGAAGAGAGCCGTGATGAGCATAAATTCAAGAAAGCGTCATCTGATGCCGATTCATCCAATTGACTTGAAGCAATGAAATCTGAGATGAATTACATGCATTCGACCCAAATGTAGAATCTTGTGGATCCACCTGAGGGAACTGCTCCCATAGGGTGTAAATGGATTTACAAGAGGGAATTTGGGGCGGATGGGAAGGTATTGACCTTCAAGGCGCTGCCAGGACTGCTAATTCGACCCGTGTGCAAAATGATCATTTTCCCCTGGAAACCCTAAATGACCATTTTACTCCTGGAACTCAAAGTTTCAACCCGAAGCCAACCAAACACCTCAAAAAATATTTATAATCATTTCCTAGACGTAAACTCTAGCTCGTTTAATAATTTATACAATTCGTTTTAGAACTTGGACCAGGTTCACAGTTTTAACCCGAATCAACCCAAACAAAAACCAAACTTTCCCAAACTTATACCACACCTTAAACACACCCTACCAGCCCCTAAACAACTTGTTTCAAACCACCTATGACCCTCGGAAAAGGACATATAGCTGCTGGAAAATTCTGCCCTTAGCCACCATCAAACCCTAGTGCACCCAATCCTATAATATTCAAACCTAGCCCACACTAAGCCGGACCAGCCCTGAACCAGACCACCCTATGACCAAGGCCAAGCCGTGGACCCTCTCTTGGACCAATCAACCCGTGTCCACAGCCCCTGTGCATGCGGACGTGCATGACTCCTCCCAACAAACCCACGCTAGTCACATTCGAACCAAGCATTCCCTATCTACTCTCGGCACACAACCAGCCACGATTGGGTCTCCCTATAACACGACTTGGACCCATCAGGGTCTGCGCCATGGCCTGGTTCAGCCCCACACAGCCGTGCACCTCCTTTCTCCTCACCCGATCGACCCAACTACACTATCACTCAAAGTTCCTATCTGACTCCAGCACCTTGACTCCTCAAATGTCAACATGTACAACCCCTTAAAACCGAGATTTAGCTGCCCCTTACAAAAACAAGTCAAGAGCGTGAGTTACATGTAAAGGAAAAATGCATATTTCGTGTCAAAATCGTATCAAACCTTCACAAAAAGATACATCTAAGATTTTTCATGCAAAAACATAGAAACTAACATATATTGATGTCAATGATGAGAAAAACAAGGTATAGGGAGTGCCTTTGCGTATTTACGCTCGAAAACTTTTAGATAGTTGCGTAGAACGTGCACTGGAGAGACGAAAAGGGATTTCTTTGCAAAACCTAGGGGATTGTTGAAGGTGGGAGCTGCTGGAAATTTGAAAAGCTACTGCTGAACTTTGAAGAGGCTGTTGGAGAATGGAGGGGGCGGCCACATGGTAGGAATTAGGTTTAGGGTTTGCTAAAGTAGGGTTTAAGTTGTATAATTATGAACTAATGGGCCCTAAATAAAAATTTTAGGGATTAAAAGGATTTTAGGCCCATTAAGCAATAAAATAAACCCGTCAAGCCCAATAACACTCCCGAAAAATATTTTGTTTAGGTACGTTTTTGAATATATTGCCCGAACCCTAAAAAATTCTCCTGACTCGATAAAATTTGTGTACCTATTTAAAATATGACCAGGCGAGTAAAAATATTTCACCAAGACCCATTTTAGAAAATCACACTTAAACAAACCATATATTAAATAATTAAAAATTATTATTTAATAATTTTTTTCCTTATTTGTCCCCGGTCTTCGTTCCTCGTTCGAGCATGCTGCTTAAAGCCTTATATCATGCAATTTTAATAAACCAAGAATTTAAACATATATATTCATGTTAAAATCATGTATTAAAGCATTAAAAATAAATTAATTAAAATACATAATAAATTGATAACTTTCATGCTTGTGGTTCACCTGAACATTCAAATTTTCGGGACGTTACAAAGTTGAGGTGAATTGAACTTGGTGATTTAGGACTACATGTTTCGAATTCTACACTGTGTAGGAAGAGAATTTCGAAGTTGATGGTATGAGTTGAATTTTAAGGAATCATGAACTTGTGGACTGAATTATAATCATACAAAATTTGAGGGACTTAATTGCTAGTTTTCGAAAATATTGGAGGTGATTTTACTATAATTCGGAAGAATGTGGGCTTAATTGTGTGAATTCAAAAACTAGGAAGAATAAAATGCAAAAATTTGGGGCTAAATTTGAGAATTCGAAAATTTTTGGGTCTTGATTGCAAATTTTAGGAAAATTATGTTCCATTTTAGCAATTTTCAAAAACTATGGGAACTGTTTTGCATTAAATTCGATAGTTTGATGGGCTAAGAATGCGATACTTTAGGCTTAATCGAATAATCCGAGAACTTTGGGATTTAGATTGTAATTTTCATAAAAATAAAAGGGTCTAATTGAATGTAGTCGTCAAGTAAATTACCAATTAAGGGTTACATAGGAAATTGTGATTGAGGAAGTTAGACAGATATGTAGATATGGGGACGTCCTAGGTGGAACGAGAAATATTGGTACTAGCGATTTTGATGAGAAAGTAAGATGTGCCAAATTAATAATTTTTGGGTGTTAGAGTGGATTATATAGAATTAAAATTGCATTACATGTGTTATAAGTGTATTTTGTGAAACACAAAAAATATAAATATTAGAAATAAGATTTAATCAACAATATTTTTATTTTTGATTTTATTGTAAACGTAAATAATTTTTTGGTTCAATAATTGCTATTGTATTGAAAAGTTCGAGGAGTTTGTACTTTAGATTTCAGAATTTTTGTAAGGTCTAGGAAAAATTCAAACTACTTAACCTGACTGCATGCATTCTAAGATTTTATTTAAATAGGTGTTTATTTATTTTTATGCATTTATAGCATGGTTGACATGATTAGGTGTTTATTTCATTGGTTGTTTAAGTTTAATGCATTATGGTTTTAATTTGCATTTTGAGCTCGAACAGGTAACGGAGACCGAGGATAATTAGTCAAAAAATATATTTTTATTGCATAATTATTTTTAATTATTTAATATGAGATGTCTTATAGAGCATTTTCAAAAAATGGGCCTTGGTGGGTTTTTTTACTTGCCAGAGCGTATTGTAAACTTGTACGCAAATTTTATCGATCCAGAGGACTTTTTGAGTGTTCGGGCAATATTTTCAAAAACGTACCTAAAAGAATTATTTTTCAAGAGTGTGTTTGGGCTTGACGGGTTTGTTTAATTTCATAATGGGCCTAAAATCTTTTAAAACTCCTTTAATTATTATTAATGGCCCATTAGTGCACAAATTTCCTACTTAAATCCTACCCTCAAACCCTAACCCCACTCTCCAAGCTTCGGCCGCCCCTCCCCTAGCAGCAGCACATTCTTGGTCGGTTTTGGCTAGAAAATCATAGCAAGCTTCATCCTCGTCCTTACGGTGTCCGTCTTTCGCGTTGTAGTGTCATTTTTTGAGCGTATATATGCAAAGGCACGCCCGATTCTTTTTTTTCCTCGTCTACACCATATTACATGTTTTTGATTGTTTATGCATGAAACGTTGTTGATTTAAAGTTTTACATGAGTTCGAATGCATGTGAATGAAGGAACTGAATTTTTGTCATGTTTAACTCACGTTCTGTTCTCGGTTCTAAGGGGGCTGCCGGTGTGAGATCTCGAAAATAAAATAGTATTGATGGCATTTTTGTAAATAAGTTGAAAAATATTCAATTTATTTTGATGGAAATTTTGTAAATAAGTTGAAAAATAATGAATTAATTTTAAGGGCAAAATGGTAATTAATGACATATCTTAGTCATATAAAGCCTAAATGATTTGAAATTTGGATTTAATGTAGAAAACTCAAAGATATAGAAGTTTCATGTTTTAAATTTTTGAAAATTTGATCGTTTGACTGGTCCAAAGGGATATATTGATGTTAAAATGTTAAATAGTATATATTATATTATATTATTAATATATTATATAAAAAATTATTTAAAAAATTATAAAAAATATAAACGTGAGTATGTGGAATTCTCATTCAAGTTTGACAGAGAGAGAAATCAGAGAGAATGAGAAATAGGATTTTGATTTTCTTTTCGATCGTGCGACTTATTGGTTTATTCAATTGACGAACCGACTTCAGTTTTGGGATTGTTGACACGAGTCTTCGATTTGAGGTATAAATTTTATATTTTTGGTGATGTTTGAAATTCGTCGATTTTTGGAATAAATCCGATAAATTGTTAAATCATACAAGAATTGAAAATTGATGAAGAGTGTATGATTTTAACGAAGAAGAGATGATTATAGTGATGTTATTTTGAATTATTCCCAATTTATTATAATTACGAAATTTTAATCGTTGGATTGAGATTGAAGAATTATTTGTCAATTGTTATTAATTCTGATAAATATATGCGGTAGAAGAACCGACAAAAAACTATGTTTTGAAGTCGGAATTGAATTATGAACTGATTTCAATTTGATATGAATTTTCAGAGTTTCAAAAGATATTTGAAGCTTATATTTTTGATTTTGAATGATGTTATTTATTGAAATGAATATGTTATTGATGTAGATAGTTTTTTTATTAAAATTTTCAAGCTACATCAATTGGAAACGAAGAATTGAGGTATATTGCGACCTGGTAACATACGACAAGTATGTGTATTATATATATGATATATGTTTGATTGATTGGATTGAGAATACATGTCTATATGCCTTATTTGTTGAGTTTATGTGACATACATGACATGCACGTTGAGCTATGATTTTTGGATACCCTGATATGATTTGATTTGATTCTGGGGTTTGTGAACACGATGCTATGTTTGGTATTACATGACCATTAAAGCATAGTCATTTGTGGCCCCGATGATTGATTGAGAGTTGGGATTTGATGACGCTTTGTCGACGTTATCATACGAGTATCCCTGATTGAGGCCGGTGTGCCAGCTCGAGCATTGATTTGATAGCGATTCGATTGATTTTGACATGTGCTCAGTGGATGGGCATTTGACCTGATACCTCCACGACATACATGCATTGCATATCATATATCATTGTTTAGATACTTGTGGTATATATTGTGGTTGTTTCAGACTGAGCTTTGCTCACCCCAGAGGGGGCTATTGTTGTCTTTGTATGTTGACAATGAAAGGTGCTTCAGGTTAACCTGAGATGGTACTTCTGGAGGGAGTCATGGTTGATTTGAGGTTTCGTGGTCTTTCCCAGTATATATGTATATGTGTCTATATACCGGGGTATGTCCCGAGGATATGAGTTTGGTTGTATGTAGTTGTTTTGGATTACGTGTCGGCTTGTTTTATATTGTGACGTGTTGAGACGAGACTATATTATATACTATTTTAAGTATTATAATTACAATTGACACGTTTTGGGATCATTGTAAAGAAAAATATTTACTCGTTTTCCGCTGTAATTACTTAACCCTAATCAAATTGCATTGTAATAGCGATTAGGAGTTAAGGGCCGCACATCCGGACTTGATGGTTTCAGCATGTATTACATCGGGTTTACAGGTGGTTTAAGCACTTAGTTCGAATCTGGAACCAGGGATCGTAGATGGCTGATGGGATGGTCTTGTTTTTGGGAAACTGTAGTACCCGAAAAACCAATATGCGTAGATATGTGCATAATTTCTATTATTTAATTTTAAATGATTATTATTTTAAGAATTTGTTGATTTAATTGAATTTAAATCATTTACGTTATTTTTAAGGATTTTAAATCACATATTTCAAATTTTAGCTTTTTAGATATATACGCGAGATCAGACCAGAGATAAGAAGTCGGAGATGAATTTATGATCCAAAAATACACCTAAATTTATTCCGAGCTAAGAAATAATTTAATTTAATGAAATCAAGTGGAATGAAGTCTACTTTAATTACTCAACCACCAATTTAATTGTAGGCTTCTTAATTCATCAAGATTATGCTTAATTAACCTTTTAATCAAGCTCATCTAACCTAGGATTCTGCTTAGCAAAACTTAAACAAAATCCTACACTAATTGGGCAGCCAACTCTAGGTCATTTCTACTCCACATAATCCCAAACCATTTAACTCCCCCAACAACATAAATGACACCCATTCAACATGCATGTCCCCCCCAACTTGACATCATTTACTCACCCATGCACCACCTTATTAACCACTAGCCTTCACCACCTTCTCCACTCCACCTAGCACGAAAATATCAGAGGTTTAGCAGCTCCCATTCTCGGCCAAAACAGCAACAATAACAAGGTTTCTTCATTTCCGTTGTCGTGTCTCCCGGTCCGACGTATCGTGTTGTTTATTGTAAAAACAACTTAAGGCATGTGTATTTTCTCTTCTTTTTTTCTCATCAATCAAGTGTATTACATATTGCTACAATTATATCAAAATCTCATAGATATAACAGGCATAGAATCGAATATCTGAAGAGTGTATTGAATATTTTGAGAACTGTAATGATTGTATACAGAAATTATTCAGATAGGAATTTTGCTTGAAACAGATTGTATTCAGAATAAGCGATATCTGAAGTTAGTATACCGATTGATTTTGACACAGTTGAGATTGCGATCAGTGACTGATAAGATACCGATATCAGAAAGACCAGAAAGTTCAGAAATGTCAAAAATGTCAGAAATGTATTTTTTCTGATTTGGCAGATTATTTTATTCGACTGTTGCTTTATATCTGCTGAATATTGTTATTGTTCTAAATCAGTATTTGAGACATCTTATATTGTTCTGGGGAGCATATTTGATTTGCAGAGGAGATATAACAGTTGATCAGAATGACATGAAGATATTTACCAGGAATCATTGTTTTATGAGTTCACTGAACTCACTAGATCTGTATAGGATATTGATATTTTGTCTTTGATTTGATATTACTGTTGTTTTGAATCCGTATATGCTACAGATTTTTGTAACCGTTGAGATTATATACAGTTCAAACCGAATCAGAGCTGAATTCGAGAATTACAGCAGTTCAGAAATGTGATCAGAATGTTCAGAACTTGAATGTGATAATTAGAGCAGAACATCGAGCAAAGTAACAGATATGTGATTTGTACCGTATAAGAATGATTATCTTGTGATATCAGAATGTTTCAGAACTGTCAACAGAATTTGATATCGACAGTCAGAACAGAATACTAGGTAGGTATTTTTTCTTTAATTTATGTTATTAATTGATTTGTTTATATCAGTAGTTCAAATCTGAAATCACTGATAGGGTCAGAAATGCACCGTAGTGGATTCAGTTTTCAGTCTGATGATTGAAAATGCATGATATTCGCACAGATAGTTGTGATATAGACAGATGAGATCAGTTATGACAGGAATTGTATTGAAATGTTGGCAGAATTTGTACTGATACGTCTAAATCGCTAACAGAAAAGACAGAAAGATAGAAATCAGAAGATTTATTAAAGAATTGTATAGTTCTAAATAGAAATGAGAGTACATTTCTATGGCTTTCGTAATGAAATTACCGCCATTTTCTAGAGATTGTGATATGATATGATTATGATTGATAGATTGTTCAATCTATATTTATTAGTTTGTACCAGATAACGTACAAACATGACCAAATGACACAGATTGATGTCAGAGAAGTGGTCAGAGTAATCAGAATACCACAGTCGAATATATCAGATTGTGATTTCCGAGTGATTTTGTATTTATGACAGAATATACCATGAGCTTTCTCTTAGATTTGTCACAGATTGACAGACAGTCAGAGTATATTTTATCCAGATATTGGAAGATTTTGGTAGAGTTATAGGGTGCTGGGTGAAGACCGTTGGAGTTTGAATCGATTCAGCAAATCTAGAAAGATAACTCCAAGATATGTCGAACCCTTTGAAATACTGAGAAAAATGGGAAACCTAGCTTATCAGCGGGCTTTACCACCAGGCATGTCAAGTATTGACAACGTCTTCCACGTCTCACAGCTAAGGAATTATGTCTAAATCCAAGTAGCATTCTTGAAGTTGAACCGCTACTAATCAAAGGAAATGTGAACGAGGAAATGAAATATGAAGAAGTCCCTATTCGAGTAATGGACACCAAATACCAAGTGCTGAGATGCCGAACAATTCCATATGTCAAGATACAATGGTCAAATCATATGGAACGAGAAGCAACTTGGAAATTTGAAGAACGTATGCGCATTCGGCACCCTCACCTCTTTAAAGATCAAGCTAATGCAAGTTTCGAGGACGAAACTTTAATAAGGAGAGAGGGATGTGAGAACCCGAGATTTTACGATCCGAAGCAGATCAAGTAAGTAATACGAGATTGAATTTTAACTCAAACTTATCTCCCAACTAAATAACTTGAATATTAACTTAGAATTTCATTAAATTTACCTCGAGGAAGTAACTTCAAAGCTCGGGAATGAGCTCAACAGGAGGCCAAGCTGCAAGTAACCGCATCCATCAAAGTATTGTCACGAGAGGAGTAGAACCCCAGCTCAAGGACACGATCTGTCAGCTCAACCAAGTTTGTCCTCACAAGACCATAAAGGGAGCTATAATTTGAGCCAAGAGTTTGGAAAAATTAAATGTGCAAGAAATGACCTTTTAGTTAACCCATGAAGGAGCTGCGGGAGGAGCTAAGGGCTAGGACACCCATGAAGGAGCTAAGGGCATGGCATGCCTTTGACCATACTTATGGCTTGGCTTGGGGAGCAAGTGGCCGTCCACTTGGGGGAGGAGAAAGGCCATTTCTTGGCCTATAAATACCACCACATGTGAATGAAAAAGTGTCACAAAAGGCACCAAATTTTCAGCTCTCACCCTCCACCAAAACCTCTCCAAAATTCGGCCAAGTCGAGCAAGGGAGAAGAAGGAAATTTCGTGCAGTCCAGAGCTGCTATCCTGCGTCGAAGTACTGCTCGATCAAGGACAGCATTTTCTGAGGTTACGTCGAAGTGCTGCTTGATTTTCAAGAGGAACCTCCGTACAAAAATCTGCAAATTTGGTAAATGGGTTTTTGATATGTATATTCGTTTGTATTTTTAAATCTTGAATATATAAGTTATGACATGAAAGAATGTGTGTCCCCATTTTCGAAAACAACATGATGTCCGTCTTTTAAAATCTCGATCGATTATGTGTTTTCTTCTATGTTTTGAAATTCGTTGATTCCGCTGAATTCGTTTGAAAATATGATATCTGAAAATTCTGATAAGTTCTGTTCGATAAGAATCTGAAATCTTTGTTACACTGTTACGATTCAATTTGAAATGGGATGAGAATTGTGATTCTGTCTGGCCCCCAATGGTGGGAATAAAACCATTTCTGTTCTGGCCCCCAATGGTGGGTATAAAACCATTTCTGTCTGGCCCCCACCGGTGCGTATAAAACCGAGTTCTGGCCTCACCCCTTAGAGGACTAACATATTGGGGACAATTTGACCAAGGAAATGAGATGAGTAACAGTGTTCTGTATGTTCCGATCTTTTCTGTTCTGAATTGTTCTGATCTGTTTCTGAACTACTCTGAATTGTCTGATAACTCTGTCTCATATTTGTTCTATTTCTATTATAATGAGTTAAAAGTAATAATATTTGAAAGTTTGTTAAAGAAATGTTTTAAAGATTAAGTTCTATATGTAATATTGGAAATCGATCTACCCCCACTTGCTGAGTGTTTCCCAAAACACTCACCCCTCACAAATTTCAGATAAAAATGAAGAACAACTGAATGAGGAGGAGCAGGATGCGTTCTGGGGATGGTGATCGAAAGACATGCTCAAGAATTTAGACTTTATTTTTCTTTTGTTCAGTTTCCGCATTTGCAACTCTGATGTAATTTTCATTTCATTGTCGTTGTAAAGACAATATTGTTTTATGAATAAGACTTGTTTTTGGCATTTCGATACGAGGCTTAATTGTTTTCAAATAATTGTTAAACAATGCCGGATGTCACAAATGCTTCGGACTCGGGGCGTGACAGTATGCATAATAATAACCTGTCAAAGAATAATCATTTTCATAACATATAACATCATATCAACATATACGCGTTTTTTTTCTTAATTTGAATTCCGTTCATCGGTTGTGACTTTCGTATCATCGTATTAGGCAATGGATCCATCTACGTATAACCGCGGTACTCGACAGCAGGAACATCAACGACGATACTACCCATGCACTGAGCCTTGGCCTTAGATATCACTGTATTAACATGTCATCGTATTAGTCACAACCAACTCTCATCCTTCAAAACATGTCATCATATCCATCACTTATAAGAATCATGCATATACGTAAATTTTCTTTAAAATCAAGCATGAAAAATATTTTTCATAATTATGTAAAAACCATGTTCGTGATACCAAAACATTTAAATATAACATGTCAAAATGTGCTCAGGGCATTGTCAGGACTAAAAACTCGACGTGGGTGAAAAATGATCATTTTACCCCTGACCTCAAAATTCCGAAGCTTACCACAATCCTTAAAACATCCCAAAACATATTTATAAGCATTTCTTAGACATAAACTCGAGCCCATTCCAAACCTAAACGATTCGTTTTAAAACTTGGACAGCGGTCCCGGTTTTAACCTGAATCAACCCGAAACTTAACCAAATTTTTCCCAACTTAAAACATAACTTAATATCATAAAATCAGACATAAGACCCTCTAATTCAAGCCACCTAAGGTCCTCAAAACCTTGCTGCAACTTACTGAATTTTACAGCACATAAACTCAAAAACCCTAGCTACCAATTCTCGGCCCTAGCTCGACATCAGCCCCGACGAAACCCAAACCAGCCCTCCCAGAACTAAGACCAGACCATACTAGACTCAACTAACCATGACTTGTAGCCCCGCATACGCAGCCGTTCGTTCCTCACCCTAAAACCGAGACCCTAATTTGAATCACATCACCCGATCCAAACTAGCTCTAAGACCAGCAACTTATGGATCTTCCCAAGCCCTTACTCGGACCTCTCCAGGGTGTGAACCATGGCTCGGACCAAGCTCATGCGCCTTGCCTACACTCCTGCACCCATTCGAACCAATGTTTCTGTGAGGGCCCGTATTTCGCATTCATAATTTTGCGGAATTATTAAAAATTTCTCTTTAAATAAATAAACTTGCGACGTATAAAAACTTTCTTAAAATAACCCAACAGTTTAACATAAACATAGCAGCGGAAACTGAATAATGTTTTAAAAAATAACTTAAAATGAATAAAAGTTATAACAAGAGTTTGAACATAAAACTGAATAACTAAACGTGAGGTCCTCGGGTTCATACTACCGCCGATCCGAGCTAACTCACTGGTCCCCGCCCTCAGCCTCTGCATTGTCAGTACCTACATCAATCAATTATAGTGAGTCTAAAGACCCAGCATGCATATATCATGAATAACAAATAAATACGTAATAAGATCGCATGCAACGTAAAAATATCGTAACGTGATAACATAAACATGAGTAAATATAGATACGTGCATATCATAAAAATCGTACGTAAAAGCTTTGCTCACTACGAGCCATAGAATATCATATCGTAATTTTCTGTAGAAATAATGTGTCAAAGCAAGTGGCCCATAACATAATCGCCTGATCAGACTAAACAAAGTATACTGGGCGGTAGAGATCACCACAACCCTTGGACTGGATGTCCATACCCGTACATATTCCTAAACCGATCGTAAGTCACCAGGTGGAGAGTTCCCCGGTCACGCATCCCGACTTCCAAACCCATACTACTTTGAGAGGTCCCTGACAGCGTGCGTCGGCTTCAAAACCCATAACATAAATGGCCACAAGACATATCGCATATCTCAAAAATAAAAAATTTTCATATTTTGCATGTAAATATACTTACAACCCTTATGCTTGGCTTAGTTGGATCGTTTCCCAGGCTCGCTGCGTAAATTATCATGGGACTCATGGAACCCTAATTTGACCTAAAATGCACCCGAATGAAGTACGGTGACTTAGGGACTTCCGAACGACTTGATACTCGAACCGTACTTAACCAACTTAATAAGTTATCGAATGTAATGCACAACAATAAAATATCATGTCCGAACCACAATCAATGAAATTGATGAGATACGGCAATGCATGCATCAAAACCGAGCCAAACTAGACCATGAACTCTAATTTCAACCATGGTTCCGAACCAACCCAAACCAACATCGAACCAATATCTAGCCATGATCAAAATATGCTTAAACTTACTGTAATTACACAAAATGTTACTGGAAATATGAATTAAGGTGCAAAGGAACCAAAATCGTGAGGCGCTCTTACAAGAGTCACTTTGGCATTTCGCACCGTAATTTATCTTGCGACTTCTAAACTTAACCAAATCACGAACGGCTAAAAACACGACCTTCATTACACATTTGGCATGTCTTAGTCTAGGGATAATGGCCATATTCCAACCAAGAACCAAGAACAAGACCCAAGAGCAGAAGCTCACTGCTGCCGAGAACACACACTGGAGCAGCTTGTCACTTGCTGTCAAAATGGCTACTAAAATCTGACCATGGCTCATGCTGGACTAGTTAGGGTGTTGTATGGACCATGGATAAGGGCCCTAGGCCAACTGTGAGCCATACAAACCCATAGACCAACAACAAACCACCCACGCAACTGCTACTGTCAAACGCGACCAACCTGAGTTGTTTCTGTCCAAACGATTTGGGACATGGCTCAAGCCACTTAGGGCCGACTTGACCACGTCCTAGGCTTGCTAGGGAGGGTTCCTAGCCATGGCTACCGGCTTTAGGCCAGCCATGGCTCGAACACTATCCTACACAACCCATTGACAGCAAATGAACCCACCCCAAATGTGACACTTGTTTCTTACCTACTGTTTTTAGCACTTAACTTACGGTTTTGGGGTTTGAACCCTTGATAAAACTTGACCATAACACACCCTAGGACATGAACATAAGCAGCCTTGGGAGCCTAGGAACCGAGCCAACCTGCAAATCAACAAAACAAGCAAGGAACGTGACCTGCACAGGATGGCCGAGAATGGCCTATGGTTCTCAAAAATATTTTCTTGTGGTTTCTTTCTATAAAATCGAAACCATGAACATATATCCTACTACAAACGCTAATCAATTTCTTAATCATCTTTGGGATTTAATTATCAATTAAGATAAAACAGGGTCTAAAAAAAAAATTTCTTTTTAAAGTACAAGTGCGGAATGTAATGGCATCAATCTATTATACAAATCAGTATAATAATACAAGTATTGTACAACATGTTTCTAGATCAAATTACTCTAAGGTTTAACTACTAAATTCAAGTATTAAACCAGGTCTACAATAAGTCTGGAATCACCACTCTAACTCGTCTTCTCTCATCATCTTCTGACCCTAATCTTGTCCCACCTGTTGTCAAGCACACATACAAAACAAGACAACAGCCGAATACTCCGGTGAGAATAAATCCAAGTATAAAACATGGTAAACATGCATATACATAAAGTAAATCATGAAATATTCTATCATGAATAAAATTAAAAACAATAGATTTCATAATCTGTGAAATCAACTCAAAATAAGCATGCAACTCAAATCAGTTAAACATGCTACTCAAATCAAATCATAAAAACATGCTATCATGACTGAAAGCAATAAAAATGGGTTTCATAGTCTATGAAACCACATCCATAAACGCATGCAGTTCTAGTCAAATCATGTCTAAACTCGACTCAACTATAACTCTAGGGATCCCGGTGTGAATAAGACGATCTATCACCTACCCTCCCAATCGGGGTGACTGTACGTCTTATTCCTAGACTTCGGCTTGATCTGTATCCACATCTACAATAGGAGAATGATCTTCCCCTAAGCTGTGATATCACCGAACGTCTAGAAGTCTGACTGTTCTGTCAAGACTTTCCTATCATATATGCAATGAATATTAATCTATATACAGAGCATACACATTTCAAAGGATATGAATATAACATCTATAAACACATCAAAATCATATCATAAAATAAACAACAATAATTATAGTATGTGATTTTATTGGGAAACTCAAATGGGATCTTATTTGAGTTGTATCTTCCCGAATATCACATGAATTATACCTTTGTCGTCCCTGTCTGACGAAGACGATGACCTGTATTCAAATCTGTCCATATCAAATCTGAAATGACAATATCGAATACGCTGTGTCAGTGAATAACTCAATACACAATCTGTTCTGATCAATACTCAAATCAGTACATAATCTGATCAATGTCTGAACAAGATACAATCTAATTCATATCATCGACATCACAATATAATCGAAATCATATCTGAATCTGATCAATCTAAATCAATTGATGTTTCGACGGCATAACAATACAATCTGAATAACCCCGTCAATCTCAACATCACAGATATAATACTAGAACTCATAATCAACACTGATACACATCTGATATGAAATTTCAGTCAAATCGACTCCAAAAATCATAACAATTGTATAAACAGTCTACTCGTCAATCTGAATTCGATTATACAATACCTACGGTAGTAGAAACACCATATCTGAATCATATTCAGTTCTGACAACATCATAAATTCAAAACATCTCAAAACGTAACAAAACTTACGTCCTTGTGTAGCTTGAGTCAAGAGGAACACGATACTGCGTTCGGATTTGAATTCTGATAGACGGATCTTTCACAATCGCAAGTCTAAAAGGCATAAGGATTTTTCACTCAAAGCCTCGACCCTTATCTGAATTTATGAGAAATTTACGTGTCATTCATATATATATATATATATATATATATATATATATATATATATATATATATATATATATATATATACTGCATGCAACACCAGAAAACGTGGCTTATTTTTCAAGCTACACGCATGACCGCACGCGGTGATTCCAGGAGCGCGGGTGCGCTCATGCTTCGGCAGCTTTTCATTTTCAAAAATCCAACGACCGCGGGTGCGGACTTGTTCTTACCGCGGGTGCGGTGTGGCTTCGGCCTTTCTTACAAAAATTCATAATTTATGACCGCGGGTGCGGTCATGTTTGACTAGAACTGCATGCCTTTATGGATGTGGTTTCATAGACTATGAAACCCATTTTTATTGCTTTCAGTCATGATAGCATGTTTTTATGATTTGATTTGAGTAGCATGTTTAACTGATTTGAGTTGCATGCTTATTTTGAGTTGATTTCACAGATTATGAAATCTATTGTTTTTAATTTTATTCATGATAGAATATTTCATGATTTACTTTATGTATATGCATGTTTACCATGTTTTATACTGGGATTTATTCTCACCGGAGTATCCGGCTGTTGTCTTGTTTTGTATGTGTGCTTGACAACAGGTGGGACAAGATTAGGGTCAGAAGATGATGAGAGAAGACGAGTTAGAGTGGTGATTCCAGACTTATTGTAGACCTGGTTTAATACTTGAATTTAGTAGTTAAACCTTAGAGTAATTTGATCTAGAAACATGTTGTACAATACTTGTATTATTATACTGATTTGTATAATAGATTGATGCCATTACATTCCGCACTTGTACTTTAAAAAGAAATTTTTTTTTTAGACCCTGTTTTATCTTAATTGATAATTAAATCCCAAAGATGATTAAGAAATTGATTAGCGTTTGTAGTAGGATATATGTTCATGGTTTCGATTTTATAGAAAGAAACCACAAGAAAATATTTTTGAGAACCATAGGCCATTCTCGGCCATCCTGTGCAGGTCACGTTCCTTGCTTGTTTTGTTGATTTGCAGGTTGGCTCGGTTCCTAGGCTCCCAAGGCTGCTTATGTTCATGTCCTAGGGTGTGTTATGGTCAAGTTTTATCAAGGGTTCAAACCCCAAAACCGTAAGTTAAGTGCTAAAAACAGTAGGTAAGAAACAAGTTTCACATTTGGGGTGGGTTCATTTGCTGTCAATGGGTTGTGTAGGATAGTGTTCGAGCCATGGCTGGCCTAAAGCCGGTAGCCATGGCTAGGAACCCTCCCTAGCAAGCCTAGGACGTGGTCAAGTCGGCCCTAAGTGGCTTGAGCCATGTCCCAAATCGTTTGGACAGAAACAACTCAGGTTGGTCGCGTTTGACAGTAGCAGTTGCGTGGGTGGTTTGTTGTTGGTCTATGGGTTTGTATGGCTCACAGTTGGCCTAGGGCCCTTATCCATGGTCCATACAACACCCTAACTAGTCCAGCATGAGCCATGGTCAGATTTTAGTAGCCATTTTGACAGCAAGTGACAAGCTGCTCCAGTGTGTGTTCTCGGCAGCAGTGAGCTTCTGCTCTTGGGTCTTGTTCTTGGTTCTTGGTTGGAATATGGCCATTATCCCTAGACTAAGACATGCCAAATGTGTAATGAAGGTCGTGTTTTTAGCCGTTCGTGATTTGGTTAAGTTTAGAAGTCGCAAGATAAATTACGGTGCGAAATGCCAAAGTGACTCTTGTAAGAGCGCCTCACGATTTTGGTTCCTTTGCACCTTAATTCATATTTCCAGTAACATTTTGTGTAATTACAGTAAGTTTAAGCATATTTTGATCATGGCTAGATATTGGTTCGATGTTGGTTTGGGTTGGTTCGGAGCCATGGTTGAAATTAGAGTTCATGGTCTAGTTTGGCTCGGTTTTGATGCATGCATTGCCGTATCTCATCAATTTCATTGATTGTGGTTCGGACATGATATTTTATTGTTGTGCATTACATTCGATAACTTATTAAGTTGGTTAAGTACGGTTCGAGTATCAAGTCGTTCGGAAGTCCCTAAGTCACCGTACTTCATTCGGGTGCATTTTAGGTCAAATTAGGGTTCCATGAGTCCCATGATAATTTACGCAGCGAGCCTGGGAAACGATCCAACTAAGCCAAGCATAAGGGTTGTAAGTATATTTACATGCAAAATATGAAAATTTTTTATTTTTGAGATATGCGATATGTCTTGTGGCCATTTATGTTATGGGTTTTGAAGCCGACGCACGCTGTCAGGGACCTCTCAAAGTAGTATGGGTTTGGAAGTCGGGATGCGTGACCGGGGAACTCTCCACCTGGTGACTTACGATCGGTTTAGGAATATGTACGGGTATGGACATCCAGTCCAAGGGTTGTGGTGATCTCTACCGCCCAGTATACTCTGTTTAGTCTGATCAGGCGATTATGTTATGGGCCACTTGCTTTGACACATTATTTCTACAGAAAATTACGATATGATATGCTATGGCTCGTAGTGAGCAAAGCTTTTACGTACGATTTTTATGATATGCACGTATCTATATTTACTCATGTTTATGTTATCACGTTACGATATTTTTACGTTGCATGCGATCTTATTACGTATTTATTTGTTATTCATGATATATGCATGCTGGGTCTTTAGACTCACTATAATTGATTGATGTAGGTACTGACAATGCAGAGGCTGAGGGCGGGGACCAGTGAGTTAGCTCGGATCGGCGGTAGTATGAACCCGAGGACCTCACGTTTAGTTATTCAGTTTTATGTTCAAACTCTTGTTATAACTTTTATTCATTTTAAGTTATTGTTTAAAACATTATTCAGTTTCCGCTGCTATGTTTATGTTAAACTGTTGGGTTATTTTAAGAAAGTTTTTATACGTCGCAAGTTTATTTATTTAAAGAGAAATTTTTAATAATTCCGCAAAATTATGAATGCGAAATACGGGCCATCACAGAAACATTGGTTCGAATGGGTGCAGGAGTGTAGGCAAGGCGCATGAGCTTGGTCCGAGCCATGGTTCACACCCTGGAGAGGTCCGAGTAAGGGCTTGGGAAGATCCATAAGTTGCTGGTCTTAGAGCTAGTTTGGATCGGGTGATGTGATTCAAATTAGGGTCTCGGTTTTAGGGTGAGGAACGAACGGCTGCGTATGCGGGGCTACAAGTCATGGTTAGTTGAGTCTAGTATGGTCTGGTCTTAGTTCTGGGAGGGCTGGTTTGGGTTTCGTCGGGGCTGATGTCGAGCTAGGGCCGAGAATTGGTAGCTAGGGTTTTTGAGTTTATGTGCTGTAAAATTCAGTAAGTTGCAGCAAGGTTTTGAGGACCTTAGGTGGCTTGAATTAGAGGGTCTTATGTCTGATTTTATGATATTAAGTTATGTTTTAAGTTGGGAAAAATTTGGTTAAGTTTCGGGTTGATTCAGGTTAAAACCGGGACCGCTGTCCAAGTTTTAAAACGAATCGTTTAGGTTTGGAATGGGCTCGAGTTTATGTCTAAGAAATGCTTATAAATATGTTTTGGGATGTTTTAAGGATTGTGGTAAGCTTCAGAATTTTGAGGTCAGGGGTAAAATGATCATTTTTCACACACGTCGAGTTTTTAGTCCTGACAGTGCCCTGAGCACATTTTGACATGTTATATTTAAATGTTTTGGTATCACGAACATGGTTTTTACATAATTATGAAAAATATTTTTCATGCTTGATTTTAAAGAAAATTTACGTATATGCATGATTCTTATAAGTGATGGATATGATGACATGTTTTGAAGGATGAGAGTTGGTTGTGACTAATACGATGACATGTTAATACAGTGATATCTAAAGCCAAGGCTCAGTGCATGGGTAGTATCGTCGTTGATGTTCCTGCTGTCGAGTACCGCGGTTATACGTAGATGGATCCATTGCCTAATACGATGATACGAAAGTCACAACCGATGAACGGAATTCAAATTAAGAAAAAAAACGCGTATATGTTGATATGATGTTATATGTTATGAAAATGATTATGCTTTGACAGGTTATTATTATGCATACTGTCACGCCCTGAGTCCGAAGCATTTGTGACATCCGGCATTGTTTAACAATTATTTGAAAACAATTAAGCCTCGTATCGAAATGCCAAAAACCAGTCTTATTCATAAAACAATATTGTCTTTACAACGACAATGAAATGAAAATTACATCAGAGTTGCAAATGCGGAAACTGAACAAAAGAAAAATAAAGTCTAAATTCTTGAGCATGTCTTTCGATCACCATCCCCAGAACGCATCCTGCTCCTCCTCATTCAGTTGTTCTTCATTTTTATCTGAAATTTGTGAGGGGTGAGTGTTTTGGGAAACACTCAGCAAGTGGGGGTAGATCGATTTCCAATATTACATATAGAACTTAATCTTTAAAACATTTCTTTAACAAACTTTCAAATATTATTACTTTTAACTCATTATAATAGAAATAGAACAAATATGAGACAGAGTTATCAGACAATTCAGAGTAGTTCAGAAACAGATCAGAACAATTCAGAACAGAAAAGATCGGAACATACAGAACACTGTTACTCATCTCATTTCCTTGGTCAAATTGTCCCCAATATGTTAGTCCTCTAAGGGGTGAGGCCAGAACTCGGTTTTATACGCACCGGTGGGGGCCAGACAGAAATGGTTTTATACCCACCATTGGGGGCCAGAACAGAAATGGTTTTATTCCCACCATTGGGGGCCAGACAGAATCACAATTCTCATCCCATTTCAAATTGAATCGTAACAGTGTAACAAAGATTTCAGATTCTTATCGAACAGAACTTATCAGAATTTTCAGATATCATATTTTCAAACGAATTCAGCGGAATCAACGAATTTCAAAACATAGAAGAAAACACATAATCGATCGAGATTTTAAAAGACGGACATCATGTTGTTTTCGAAAATGGGGACACACATTCTTTCATGTCATAACTTATATATTCAAGATTTAAAAATACAAACGAATATACATATCAAAAACCCATTTACCAAATTTGCAGATTTTTGTACGGAGGTTCCTCTTGAAAATCAAGCAGCACTTCGACGTAACCTCAGAAAATGCTGTCCTTGATCGAGCAGTACTTCGACGCAGGATAGCAGCTCTGGACTGCACGAAATTACCTTCTTCTCCCTTGCTCGACTTGGCCGAATTTTGGAGAGGTTTTGGTGGAGGGTGAGAGCCGAAAATTTGGTGCCTTTTGGGACACTTTTTCATTCACATGTGGTGGTATTTATAGGCCAAGAAATGGCCTTTCTCCTCCCCCAAGTGGACGGCCACTTGCTCCCCAAGCCAAGCCATAAGTATGGTCAAAGGCATGCCATGCCCTTAGCTCCTTCATGAGTGTCCTAGCCCTTAGCTCCTCCCGCAGCTCCTTCATGGGTTAACTAAAAGGTCATTTCTTGCACATTTAATTTTTCCAAACTCTTGGCTCAAATTATAGCTCCCTTTATGGTCTTGTTAGGACAAACTTGGTTGAGCTGACAGATCGTGTCCTTGAGCTGGGGTTTTACTCCTCTCGTGACAATACTTTGATGGATGCGGTTACTTGCAGCTTGGCCTCCTGTTGAGCTCATTCCCGAGCTTTGAAGTTACTTCCTCGAGGTAAATTTAATGAAATTCTAAGTTAATATTCAAGTTATTTAGTTGGGAGATAAGTTTGAGTTAAAATTCAATCTCGTATTACTTACTTGATCTGCTTCGGATCGTAAAATCTCGGTTTCTCACATCCCTCTCTCCTTATTAAAGTTTCGTCCTCGAAACTTGCATTAGCTTGATCTTTAAAGAGGTGAGGGTGCCGAATGCGCATACGTTCTTCAAATTTCCAAGTTGGTTCTCGTTCCATATGATTTGACCATTGTATCTTGACATATGGAATTGTTCGGCATCTCAGCACTTGGTATTTGGTGTCCATTACTCGAATAGAGACTTCTTCATATTTCATTTCCTCGTTCACATTTCCTTTGATTAGTAGCGGTTCAACTTCAAGAATGCTACTTGGATTTAGACATAATTCCTTAGCTGTGAGACGTGGAAGACGTTGTCAATACTTGACATGCCTGGTGGTAAAGCCCGCTGATAAGCTAGGTTTCCCATTTTTCTCAGTATTTCAAAGGGTTCGACATATCTTGGAGTTATCTTTCTAGATTTGCTGAATCGATTCAAACTCCAACGGTCTTCACTTTAAATCAGCCCAGCTCTTTTGTCGATCATGAGCTGCCTTGCATTTTTCCTTGATAATAGCTACTTTATCAAAAATTCAAGTATCATGATAGCTTTCTTTCTGATTTCGATACTTCCTTGATAATTATTGTTATTGGAATATTCAATCAAAGGAAGGTGTTTATTTTATTCCTCCGAGGTCCATGGCACACGCCCTAAAATATCTTCAATAGTTCGATCCACCGTCTTTGCCTCATGTTTAATTACTTTTGTGTGAACAGTATTTGAGGCTTTGATAATCGATAAATTTCACACATTTGACACCAAAGAAATTGATTCTCTGGATCTTTGGCTCAAATATAATTGTGGCTAATTCACTATCATGTGATGGATAACTTTGCTCATATGGTTTTAATTTCATCGACGCATAGGAAATTACTTGCCTTCTTGAATGAGAACACATCACAATCCTCTTTTGGTGCGTAATTGTAAATTGTGAAATTTTTGCCTTCTTCAGGAAGTACTAATACTAGCGTAGAAACGAGTTTCTTTTTCAAGATCTAAAAACTCTTCTCACATTCTTCACTCTAATTGAATTTAGAGTTTTTCTGGGTGAGCTTGGTGAGCGAAAGAAAATCCTTCAACACATTTTCTTAATAGCCAACTAATCCCAGAAAACTTCAAATTTCTATTCCAGTATTCGATCAAGACCAGTCTATGATTGCCTCCACCTTATTGGTGATCCACTGATATAACCATTTCAGAGATTATATGACCGAAGAATGTGACATTTTTTTAATCAAAATTCACATTTCTTAAATTTAGTTTTTAGTTATTTTCCTCTGAGCATCGGTAGAGCAAGACAAAGATCTTCCTTGTGGTCTTCCTCACTTGTTGAATATGCAAGAATGTCATCAATAAATGCTACCACAAACCTGTCGAGGAATTTTCTTAAACACTCTATTCATGAGTTTTATGAATGTTGCTGGAGCATTGGCCAGGCCAAAAGGTATTATCGTGAACTCATAGTGTCCATACCCTTTTTTTTAAGGTTGTTTTAGGAATATTCTCTGCCTTGGCCTTTAATTGTGGTAGTCTGACCTTAGATAGAGCTTTGAAAAGATCTTAGCTCCTTTTAACTGATAAAGAAGGCCATCTATTCTTGAAAGATGACATTTGTTCTTAATCCTATTGAGTTCTTTGTAGATCGACTCACTATCTTGTGCTTTCACCATTCTTTTGTGTCAATAAGACTGAAGCTCCCCAAGGAGAGGCACTTAGTCTGATTTATTTTTTTGACTAACAAATCTTGGAATTGATCTTTTAGCTTCTTGAGTTCAACTGAAGCCATTTGCTAGGGTTCCTTAGATTTTAGTGTAGCACGAGCTATCTAGTTACTTTCGAATTCTACTTCACAGTCTGAGATAATTCAAAGTAACCTTTCCGAAGCTCGCTACCACAGGAATATTTTATATCTTGAGCTTAATTCCTTCTTTTGTTTCAATCATTATTGCTAGTTAGACTTCTTCGCCATACTCCATGCCTTTCTAGAACTGAGAAGCAGAAAGGAAGGATTTATGTTCCTGATCCTTCCCATAAAATATGATTTATTCTTGGATTGGAGTTTGGCATTCTTACCCCGACCATCTACCATTGCATGATTCCTGTCCAACCAACCAATTCTAAGAATGACGTTGAAATTTACCATAGTACACTAAATAAAATCGACACTGAATATATGCATATCCATACTTATTTTATTCTATCTTAAAATTATCACGATTAATATATCAAAACTTAAAACCAATATAGAATCTTAGAACATAACTCCTTATCAGCCTGTTGACTTAAGTCCCAATAACCTAGTTAAAATTTCTTTAAACCTTGAATGAAAGAAACTAATTCCTCAAACAATACTTCTTTTACTAAATCTGTCTTTAATCAAAACTACGAGCCTAACATACTTTAATACAAATAAGTTTCGTTGGATGTTTTTCTCCACAAATCTTTCCCTTATTTTTCTTTTTACTATAAGAAGAGTTAGAACCTATTATGCATGCTACACTTCCCTCGATGTCCACCAATATCTCATAACTCTCTTTATTTACCTAAGGTAATGACCATAATTTCTTAACTTAAGTTATCGCTTCTTAATTTTATTAAATATTCTAAAATCTTACATATTTCAATTTATCGCTTAATATCCCAAATTTAAATGTCCATACCGTTAATTATTGACATAAAAATCAACTTTTATATCTGAATATCAAAACTTATAATTCTTATCTCATATTTTCATAAATAATTTATTATCCCCGAATCAAACATTTCATCTTAAGTCGGAAGCTTATCTTTGATAGGCAAATTCCAAAGAATGTAAGTCAGCTTATATCAGATAGGTGTATTCCCAAAAATATAAGTCAACATATATCTAATAATTACATTCCCAAAAATATAATTCAACTTATCTCTTTACATTCCCAAAGAAATGTTACACTTCTTTCTTATCGTATCATATAACCATAATACCAGTCTACTGTTCTTTTGCCACTACATCCATAGGTGCTTCTTCTTCTTCTTCTTCTTCTTCTTCTTCTTCCATGTTTTCCATGACAAGGTGCACATAGTTATGTTGTTCTTGCATTCTATCCATATCACAATGAAGCTTGGAGACGTAACGTTCTTGCTTGCTAGAAAGGTCTTCATGTTGATAAAGTGAGCAGTTAGCAAGATCCTTCTTAGTTTCAATCTTTATTAATCAACTTTTGATTAGGGGTCGTACCACGTGAGATGGGTTTCGTAGTGTTAGGGCGAGCTGGCTCTTTGATCTATCAAGGCAATAGGTGAGACGTTGTATATCAGTTTGAAGTAGGTACTTAATCTTTACGAGTTCTTGTTCTCTGGTTTTTCTATAGCGAGTTGATCCTTTAGGGTTGCAATCTCTCGTGTTTGGTCTTCAATGGTATGTTGATGCTTGCGAAGGACAGATTGAGCACGAGCACGAAGGCATCTGTTGAGGTAAAATTTCAGAATCGAATTCAAGGATAGAAAGGCACAAACAATGTTGTCGTGGGATTTTCGATACTAAGAGTTTGCAGAACAAAAGAATTCGAATTTTTCAAAGAATTTTGGAAAGAATGAGAGTTTCGTCAAATTTTGTCTGTCAAAATCCCAGCGGGATTATAAACCCGGTGGCTCTGATACCACTTAAATGTCACGCCCCGAGTCCGAAGCGTATGTGACATCCGGAATTGTTTAACAATTACTTGAAAACAATTAAGCTTCGTATCGAAATGCCAAAAACCAGTATTTTTCATAAAACAATATTGTTTTTACAACGACAATGAAATGAAAATTACATCAGAGTTGCAAATACGGAAACTGAACAAAAGAAAAATAAAGTCTAAATTCTTGAGCCTGTCTTTCGATCACCATCCCCAGAACGCATCATGCTCCTCATCATTCAGTTGTTCTTCATTTTTATCTGAAATTTGTAAGGGGTGAGTGTTTTGGGAAACACTCAGCAAGTGGGGGTCGATCGATTTCCAATGATACATATAGAAATTCATCTTTAAAACATTTCTTTAACAAACTTTCAAATATTATTACTTTTAACTCATCATAACAGAAACGGAACAAATATGAGACAGAGTTATCAAACAATTCAGAGCAGTTCAGAAACAGATCACAACAATCCAGAACAGAAAAGATCGGAACATACAGAACACTGTTACTCATCTCATTTCCATGATCAAATTGTCCCCAATATGTTAGTCCTCTAAGGGGTGAGGCCAGAACTCGGTTTTATACCCACCGGTGGGGGCCAGACAGAAATGATTTTATACCCACCATTGGGGGCCAGACAGAATCACAATTCCCGTCCCATTTCAAATTGAATCGTAACAGTGTAACAAAGATTTCAGATTCTTATCGAACAGAAATTATCAGAATTTTCAGATATCAAATTTTTAAACGAATTCAGCGGAATTAACAAATTTTGAAACATAGAAGAAAACACATAATCGATCGAAATTTTAAAAGACAGACATCATGCTGTTTTCGAAAATGAGGACACACATTCTTGCATGTCATAACTTATATATTCAAGATTTAAAAATACAATCGAATATACATATCAAAAACCCACTTACCGAATTTGCAGATTTTTGTACGGAGGTTCCTCTTGAAAATCAAGCAGCACTTCGACGTAACCTCAGCAAATGCTGTCCTTGATCGAGAAGTATTTCGACGCAGGATAGCAGCTCTGGACTGCACGAAATTTCCTTCTTCTCCCTTGCTCGACTTGGCCGAATTTTGGAGAGGTTTTGGTGGAGGGTGAGAGCCGAAAATTTGGTGCCTTTTGTGACACTTTTTCATTCACATATGGTGGTATTTATAGGCCAAGAAATGGCCTTTCTCCTCCCCCAAGTGGACGGCCACTTGCTCCCCAAGCCAAGCCATAAGTGTGGTCAAAGGCATGCCAAGCACCAAGGGTCACTTCTTGCATAATAAAGGTGTCCTAGCCCTTAGCTCCTCCCGCAGCTCCTTCATGGGTTAACTAAAAGGTCATTTCTTTCACATTTAATTTGTCCAAACTCTTGGCTCAAATTATAGCTCTCTTTATGGTCTTGTTAGGACAAACTTGGTTGAGCTTCTTTGAGCTGACAGATCGTGTCCTTGAGCTGGGGGTTCTACTTTTCCCGTGACAATACTTTGATGGATGCGGTTACTTGCAGCTTGGCCTCCTGTTGAGCTCATTCCCGAGCTTTGAAATTACTTCCTCGAGTTAAATTTAATGAAATTCTAAGTTAATATTCAAGTTATTTAGTTGGAACAAACATTTTTTAGCTTAGTTTGAGTTAAAATTCAAGCTCGTATTACTTACTTGATTTGCTTCGGATCGTAAAATCTCGGGTTCTCACACATACGACTTTTTTTTAAGATCATGAATTGTATTTTTATTACGGTACTTTTCACTGTCTCCTGTTATGTATATGTATTGTTATAACGTTATAGGTGTGTTGAGTCTTTAGACTCACTAGGTGTGATTGATGCAAGTGAGCATTTTGATCAGGAGGCTGGAGGTACCGAAGACCGAGTAGGCAAAGTTGGATGTGTGCACGCGAACCTGATGACCGTATTTTTCTTCACATCATGTTTATGGGATAAGAGTGAACATTAATATTTTACTCATTTATTTTATTATGTCATTGGTCATTTTATTATGTTGATGGTTGTGTAGATTTTTATGTGTTTCTTATTGCATTATTTTAAAAATAAGTCTAGGTTTGACGATTTATCTATCATTTAAATTGCAGAATTTTTCCTCTTAGTTGATTATTGTTATTTTAGAAACGTATATTTCAGAAGTATTGCATGCATGCATATAGATTTAATTTTCAGGTATCAGCTTAAAAAAATTAAGCATGATTTTAAGTATATTTTAAGTAGTAGTCGTTTCAATTTTAGTAAGAAACTTGAGGGGACAAATGAATGAAGGGGAAAATCAGTAAATGAAATTTGTTTATATTAGGATATTAGGCATAAAACTATGGAAGTAATGTCATGAAGGAATCGAGAAATAAAAACTAAGAATATCAGAGTTCGTATAATTTTTGTAAGCTTCAATTTATAGGATTTGAGAAAAATATTATTTGGAGAGTATGTTAAGAAATTATTATTATCCCAAAGTTTTGGTGATTGACAAAATCAAAACATCAACTAAATGTTTCAAGAAAACAGCCGCAATTTATTTTATATAATAGGAACACTTCAAAACCGCTTGATTCCCAACCGCCTACAACTTGAAGAATTTTCAAGCATTAGACGACTTTCAACCAGCTGTTCAAAGTCTTCAAACCACTTCATTTAAGAGTCATTCATTTCTCACTTATTGAAACACATTCTCGACCGGCTCAGGACATTCAATGGTTTTGCACCGCTACAAGTCAACCATTTCCTGCATCAGTCCCTATAAAGATATGCGTTTATGTCACTATCCCAAAATAGAAAGATTGCTTAAAAATCATACAAGCTCTGAGGGAGCTAACAGTTACTACAAAAGGATTCTCAGCAACAACTCTTCAAAGGAATGAGATTCAAAGCTACACAAGCAAAGAGAACATTAAATGTTTGCTGAAAAACATTTAATGTAGTTGCAGCCGATAGTGACACATCATTCCAGCTATACAGGTTTACATTATTCATCTTTTCCAACTGTTGGGATGATATCTTATAAAAGAAGAGTTGAACAACTCAGAAGTCAGTTTGATCATTTTAAGCTTTTCAACCACGCGATTGACACAGTACTAAAGCTTGCATACTCAAAGATCTGAGCGCACTTAAAGTTCATATACTTCATCTCTCATCAAGCATGCAAGCAGAAAGATATCTGATCATTCAAGGATCAATTTTGTGCTCCTCAAAACATACAGTTTTCTTTAATCAGTAACCTTTTGGATATTTGATTGATTGTGTTGTCTCGTGAAATGAGGGTTCTTAAAATCCAGTAGTGTAAAGAGAACACTAAGAGTTCCAAAACAGACAGTGTGATAATTCTTGATTGGAGTGGGTTGTTGCAATAAGTTTGTAAAGCCAAAGTCTTTTAGTGTAATCCTTTCTAAAGAGGAAGAAGGGGTGATGTAGGAGTTTTATCTCCGAGCATCTATAAAATCATGTATCTTTACTTTCTGCGATCACTTACATTTCGAACCGTTTCTTGTTAACAAGCCAGCCAACCAGTTGAAGCTATCATTAGAAATTATGAACCGTTTTCCGCAGTTTTCAAAGTGGTTCATATTTCTAACCATTCAATAAAAAACTTTCAACCACCAAAAAACAATTGAAAACAAATTTTAAAAGCAAATATTTTTAAAGAGTTTATTCACCCCTATAAACTCTTTCCCGATCCTAACAAGTGGTATCAGAGCGGGTTTTCTTGAACGTTAAAATCTACAATCAATATGGCATCATTTATCAAGATTTCTCTGTTTTCTAAAGAATACTAAGGTGACTGGAAAATCCGTATGCAGGCACATTTAGCAGCCCAAGACGACGGGCCCATGAAGATCTTGAAAAATTATCTAGTTGTGGCTATAACTGAAGGTGGTCCCCAAATGGAGGATAAACACCGATCCGAATAGATAGATCACGACAAGAAGATGACGAACCTTGACAACGTCGTCAAAGAAATCTTTTATAAAACTCTGGATAAAAATATATTTGCCAAGATTAAAACTTGCTCCACAGCAAATGAGATATGGGAAAACTCACACAACTGTGTGAAGGCAATGACTAGACCAAAGAAAATAAACTGATAGTTGCAATCCAAACGTTTTATAATGCAAAGATAAAGCCAGGAGAAACTCTCTCCGAATTTGATGAACAGTTTAGTGGTATTATTATTGAACTTATTTATCTAGCTAAAGAATATTCTAACCGTGAAATTTCCTTGAACGTAATGAGAGCTCGACCCAGAGAATGTGATGTGAAGACAATAGCAATGTGAGAATCAAAAGATCTGAATAAGCTGGAGCTTCACGATCTCTTTGCCGATCTTAAAGCGTACGAGTTCGGTCTTGGAATACGAACTGAAGAAGAACCATCCACTACTCAAAAAACCAAGGCCCTGACAGTTACCACAGTTACTCTTCCGGTCGAAGAGTCCACACATAAGAAATTAGCCGAGCAACTGAGCAATGAATCTATGTCCCTATTTGTCAAGAAATTTGATAAATTTATGCGTAAAAATCAATATCAGTTTGCTAAACCATATTCCAAAAGGGACTATACAAATGATGGTCAAACTTGTTTTAACTGGGGGAAAAATGGGCATTTTATTGCAGAATACAACAGGCCAAAGATAGACGAAAAGAAACTGGTTAATAGGAGACGGTCCAAAGATGATAAAAAGTTCACAAAAAAGAAAGAACGAGTTTTAGTTGCAGAAGAAGGGAAAAGCAAATGGGCCGATTTAGATTCAGAAAGATCCATCTTCGGGGAATCTTCAAGTGAAAGCGACGATGAGGCAGTAAAATGTCTCATGGCTGATGAAGCATTAGAATCTACCGAATAAATGATATTTGACTTTGAATCTATGGAATTTACATAGGAAGAACTAGTCACGACACTGCATGACATGACGAATGAGTTTAAGGGACTGTCACAGCAATTCTATGAGGCTAAGGCAGAAAAATAAACTTGAAAAACAAGTTAACCCTCTCCATCTGCTCGCAGTAAAAGAAGTCTGACGGTTTGAAAGTGAAGTTATGTTTGTTAGAGGCCGAGAATGATGAATTGCGAGAATTATTACATGCCACGTTAAAAGAAAATAAATAGTTGATGAACACAGTCAACTCATGGAATAATTCCTCTGCTTCTTTTGAAAGGATTCATGAGATGAAGAAACCGGCTGGAGACAGAACTGGGCTAGGTTACAACATCAATGAATGCAGCACCTCTGATGCAAAAACTCAACTGCTACTAGAGAAATAAATTTTAAAATCAATTAAATTCATCAGATCTAGTACGGTACATGAACATAACGACCCTGAAGTTCAAATTAATCAGAATGTACATTTTGAGAACAATGGAAGGCGAAGTGGACTAGGGTATGTCGAATTTGAGAGTAAATCCAACCGATCATGACTCAGACGTAGGCCAAATCCAATCGTTCACAACAGTTCAAATTTGTCCCGTAGAAAGTCAAGTTCAACTGGATATCACTCGAAAATAATACCTAACCGACACTACAACAGCCGGCCAGTTCAAAAGAGATACAGATTGAGTGATAATGACAGACGGCCAAGACAACGTACTATAAAAGAAAGAACACTGTACACACCACCAGATTATGCACATAACCACATCCATCTTGGGAAACATAACGGAAAAGCCCTCAGGATAATCCAGATGTGGGTCCGTAAGGGTCTAATCAGTTTAAGACCCAAATAGAGAATGGTACCAAGTTCTCATTTCAATGATTTCAGGTACTGAAGAAGAAGAACTTGAAAGAATCCATCTGGTCTTTGGACAGCTATTGTTCCAGACGTCTGACAGGAAATAAAAATCTCCTATCAGAAGTCGTCAAATACAAAGGATCAAGAATCACCTTTGGTGATAATTCTAAAGGTAAAGCAGTGGGTAAATGTAAGATTACCCACGACAAAATTATTATCAAAGATGTACCCTTAGTTGAAAATTTATATTATAACTTGATTAGCATAAGTCAACTTTGTGACAACGGATACACCATTGACTTTCCCAAGCACACATCCACTGTTAAATCTGTTGCAGGCAATATTGTATTGACTGGTCTAAGAGGGTATAACACATACAAGGTGAAATGGAATGATGATAGTTTAAATGCACCTACTTGTTTCATTGCCTTAAATGGAAATAAAAATTGGGTATGACACAAATGGATCAATCACATTAATTTCAAATCCATTGCTACTATTAGCGAGCTTAAATTGGTATCCAGTTTACCTAACATTGATTTTTCAAAAGATAGAATCTGCAATGTTTGTCAACTAGGTAAACAAGTTCGCTCAACATTCAAAAACAAAGGAAGGAACTCTTCAGCTCGATGCCTAGAACTATTTCACATGAATCTGTTTGGACCAATACTAGTAATGAGCTTTGGGGGAAAGAAATATACCATAGTGGTAATTGATGACTTTTCCCGGTTCATTTGGGTAATATTCTCGAGTTCCAAAAATCAAACCGCTGCTCAGCTCATCAAACTCCTCAAGAGACTTCACAATGAGAAAACTGAAGCAGTGGACATGATCAGAAGTGATAGAGGAACTGAATTTCTGAACCAACTCTTGTCATCCTACCTTGAAGATCTCAGCATCAAGCATGAGATCTCAGCTGTCAGATCACCACAACAGAATGGAGATGCTGAAAGAAGAAACCACACTCTCAAGGAAGCAGCAAGGACTATGCTAGCAGAATCCGGAATCTCTCAGCAATTTTGGGCAGAGGCTATCAACACTGCATGTTATACTTAGAACCGATCGATGATCAACAAGAATCACGAAATGACTCCATATGAGTTTTGGATCGGCAAGCAACCCGAAATTCGATACTTCCGCGTATTCGATTGTAAGTGCTTTATACATAACAATGGCAAGGCACATTTAACTGCATTTGATATTAAATCTGATAATGGTGTCTTCCTGAGATATTCAGCAGTGAACAAAGCATATAGAGTATACAATCAAAGAACACTAACTGTTGAAGAATCCATACATATTGTATTGATGAATCATCCATATGTCACGACAATAATAGTAACAACATTCATGATTTAATTAATAAATTAGATGCTACTGACCTTGAATCTAGTAGTGATGATAAGATATATTTAAGAAGAATGTTCAAGAACACTTCTGAACAAAGTCCAACTATTCAAGAACAACTTCATCAGGCAGAGGAACCGGTGAGCAATTACCCACATGAAACTAATCAGATGGAGGAGGAAATGGCGGAACAATAAGATGCAATGGCTCGACCAATATAGCCCAATCCATATGGACCATGTCTCCGGTGGAAAAAAGATCATCCATTCGAGCTGGTCATCGATAACCCAACCGCTCCTCTTAGAACATGAAAACAAATGATAGATTAATTTATGTACGCTGCTTTCGTTTCTCAGTTAGAACCTAAGAAAATCGGTCATGCACTGAATGATGACAATTGAATAGATGTCGTGCAGGAAGAACTTAATCAATTCGAAATAAGCAAAGTTTGGCATTTAGTTCCTCGACTTGCTAATTTGCATGTAATTGGTACTAGGTGAGTGTTTAGAAACAAGATGGATGAGAACCTGTTCTATAGTTAGAAACAAAGCCTGTGTGGGGCCCTTAACTACTAATCGTTATTACAATGTAATTTGATTAGGATAAATTAATTACAGCAGAAAACAATTTTAAATTTTCTTTACAATGAGCCCAAAACATCTTATTTGAATACTAAAAATATTATTTCATCACACATCATAAAATATGCCCACACATAATCAAACCAAAATACAGACAAACAAACTCATATCCTCGTGACATGCCCCTGTATATAGATACATATACATATATACTAGGATATACCACTAAACCTCAGCTCAAATTGTGGCTCCCTCCAGAAGCACCCTCTCCGGTCTCCTGATATTCTAGGGTACCTATCATTGAGCACATACAAAGACAACAACAGCCTCCTCTGGGGTGAGAAAATCTGTAGAGGCACGTATTTCGTATTTGAAAATTTGCGGAATAATTTAAAATTTTTTCTCTTTAAATAAATAACATGCCTCATCCATAAATAAATTGATAAAAGATTTAACGTTCAAAGTAGCAGCGGAAGTAAATAATGTTTTTAAAAACACAACATAAAATATTTCTTCAAAGTAAATACTGAGTTTGAACAAAAATATTAAATGATGAACATGAGGTCCTCGGGTTCCTACTACTACTGCCGACCCAAGCTAGCTCACTGGTCCCCGCCCTCGGTCCCGACCTCATCAGTACCTACAACAATCAAGTCTAGTGAGTCTAAAGACTCAGCATGCATATATCGTGAATAACAAGTAAATATATCATAAAATTTCATGCCGTGTAAAGATATCATATCGTAAAGCGTAACGTGAAAATCGTATCATGAATAATTATAAATACGTGTGTAACTGAAAATCGTACGTAAAATGTTTGTTTGATAGAGCCCTGTCATAAAATAGCATATCATAATTTTCTTTTGAGATAATGTTCTACGCAAGTGGCCCGTAACATAACATGAATCGTCTGATATGACTAAAACACAGTATACTTGGGCGGTAGAGTTCGTCACAGTCCTTGGACTGGATATCCGTACCCATACATGAACATGAACCGGTCGTAAGTCACCGGGTGAAGTAATAATCCCATAAGCTGAAATCCCATAAGCGTGAGGTGGCCACAACGCATATATCTAAAAAATAAGGAGTTGTATTTTATGCACGTAATATAATTAAAATCCTGTTTTATTTTGCCAATTGAGTTGAATCGTTCCCAGGATCGCTGCGACCTAATTCTAACATGAGAAACATGCAAATAAACTTATCTTGAAAATCACTTCAAAATCGAACAAAAAACGAGACAATTACGCCCAACAAACTTAGTATTCAACCATGACTCCGTACCAACCCGAACCAACATCGAACCATCGTTTGGTCATGATTAAAAACACCTTAAATGATATAAAATAAATATCATGGGCTGTAATACACGAAAGATGTGCATGGAGGCCAAAATCATGAAACGCTCTTTCAAGAGTCACTTTGGCACATTGCACCGTAAATTCTCGTACGACCTCTAAACTTAACCAAATCACAAACGGCCAAAACATGACCTTTCTAACTCAATAAGGTACTGTCCAGTCCAAGGCCATAGGCTAAAAGCCAACCAAGAACTCGTACGTGACCTCTGAACCGCAGCAAAGTTTCTATAAAATTCCATCGGCAGCAGCTGTGCTTGCTTCGCTTCGATTACAAGGCTAATGGTCATTGGGGCTTGAACAACCAACCAGATCCTCTTCCCAACATCCTAAGGTATGGCTTGAACCATGGCTAAGGGCCCTAGGCCAACCACAATCCAAGCAACACCCGAAACAACGCCACGCTCCCACCCGAGAGCCATACTGTGCACGCGTGGGGTGTAGCGCTTCTCTTGCTGTCTGGGTCACTACAATGGCAATATGATCAACCATGGCTTGATCTAGACATCATGATGTATTGTGTGAACCATGGCTAAGGGATAGAAGCCAAACAAGATCCACACAACACCCTAAAATTCGAAACTACTCACACAAACTCGGAAAAATGAAACCGAAGGGGGGTTTTCTTGTTTGTTTAAAACCGATGCGACCATGAACCAAGCCATGAAAGGTCATCTTGGTCATGTCCTAGACATGCTAAGGAAGGGTTATAACCATGGATACAGGCCCTAAAGCCAACCAAGATTCGAACCTCCTTGAGCAATCAAAACCAGAATTTCGAGACTCAACTTGCAACTATGGTGGAGTTGCTGTGAAATCTTGAATCCAGCGAGTTGGGGGCTTAAACTAATGGACCAACATGATCCTAACTCACCCTATTACATGCCTAGATGCAGCCTTGGGTGCGTGGAATCGAGCCAACCTTCTGAAATCACAAAAACATCAAAACCGTGAAGTGCATAAATGAAGGGGCCGAAATCTGTGCAGAAATCTTGTGCATAGTTGCTGTCATATTTCGGTTTTTCTAATAAATCATGTACACGTGATGTTTAAAAATAATTATATGACTTGATTGAAGAGAAAGGAAACGTATATACATGCCTGGAAATTTGTTTTTGAAAGAAACAAATCAATATGAGGAATACGGAGCGGCGGAGACGAATTTCTCTTTTCTTGTTTGATTTCTCTCTTATTTTCTTTCTAGCTTCTCACAATTTTTTTTTCTTGCTGAATACTCTGAAATTTTCGAGAATATAGGGAGGGAAAATGGCTAGGAGATGAATGAGGAAGTTGCAAAATAGATGGGAGATTTGAAAGGCAATATAAAATCTTTCTATCCTTTGAGTTTGTTAGATAGGAAATGATATGATATCAAGGGATTTGAGGGTTGATTTAATTGGATGTGTTAGCCGATTTCTTCTTTCAAAAATGTGTAGGAATATTGCTTAATTAATAATTTTTGTTGAATTAAATTGAAGGAATTAATCATACCAAGAAAAAGATTAAGGAATGATATCAAAATGGTGAGTTGTCAATCCATATTTAAATCCTACAAGGGGTGGCCGAATTATGCTTATTAAAATGGGGTAAAATATTTCTTAAATTATTAATTTTATCTCCTTAAAGTTTTAAATACTAATTATGTATTTTAGTGAAATAATAAATTTAATTAGGATAGTAATTTTCTTGTATGCATGGCTAATTCTTTAAATTAAATTACTAACATGATAAGTTACAATTTATTAAATAAAATAGGCCTAGATTGATTTATCCCAATTGGTTACTCAATTTAATTTAGGCTTTTAATTAAATTATTGGACATAAAGGAATTTATTTACTAATTATCTCTAATTAATTAAATCGTTAAACATTCTTTTACATTAAAATAACTTATTCTTTGACTTAAATTAAATTTAGGAATATTTTCTTATCATTAAATTTTATCTCAATGTTCCAACTCCAGTCCGGCCTCACTTATTTAACTGAAAAGATAAAACTAAACTTCTGCGTAAAATAACTCAACAAATTTAAAGAAAATAATTTAAATCATCATGCATAAAAATAATTTTAGTTTAAATAATAGTAATTATGCATGGCTAATACGTAATCTGATTTAACGGGTTTTACAAAAGCGCAGTCTGAAACAACCACAATATATACCACAAGTATCTAAACAATGATATATGATATGCAATGCACATATGTCGTGGAGGTATCAGGTCAAAAGCCCATCCACTGAGCACATGTCAGAATCAATCGAATCACATTATCCTCGTATAGCAATACACAGTTATGCACAACATTCTCAGACATAATATTCTTTCCTGCTGACGTGGCTATTGACAACGTATCAGACAATGGGGTACATATAATATCATGGGATGCAACAAATGCATGAGATATGAATGAGTGATATGCTCCTGTATCAAATAAAACACGTGCGGGATAATCACAAAGCATGCAAATACCTGCAATCACACCACCAGGGGATTCTTTCGCCTGATCCTCGGTCATAGCATACACTCTGACTTGATGAAGGTCTTGGGCACTCTGACTACCCGGTCATCGATATCGTGTAACATTCGACTACTGGAAAGAAGGAGAAGGAACAACAGGTCTCATCATATTATGGCCACCTCGAAATCCTGGCTGGGGTTGGGAAGAAATCGTACCCCTGTTCGGACATAATCGAGAAAAATGGCCTTCGTGTCCACACTGATAACAAGTACCAAACATACCTCGACACTGCTCGATAGTATGTTTACCCCCACAATGGCTACAGTAAGTAGCAATCACAGGACTCCCTCGCTGGGATCCACTCGTTCTCAAAGAAGATGAAGAATCAGAACAAGTCTTCTTGAACTTCTTACCACTTGGACGCAAAGTAGGCTGCTGAGCTGACACTGGAGGTGAAGGAGTGTACTGAGGACCTCCTCGCCTTAGTCTAGCTTTGGCGGCCTTAGCTCATTCAACTTTCTCTGTGTAGTTCGTAGGCAATCCTGAAATGACAAAAGTATATATAGCAGGATGCAATCCATTCACAAACCTGTAATATTTCACTTTTTCATTCGCAGCTACATGAGGTGTATATTTCAAAAAATAGAAAAATTCGAGGCATATTCTGCAACAGTCATCTTTCCCTGCTGCAGATTATTGAATTCATTCTCTTGGGTGGTATAATATGAAGGAGGAGAATACTGCTCCAAAAACAGGGCCATGAAGACATCCCATGTGACTTCAATCCCGGCATCTTTCAGTCCAATCTCACCGGCTTCCCACCAAGATTTTGCTCGGTCCTTCAATTAATAAAGGGCAAGTTTCATTCTCCGAGGCTTAGAATATTCAACAATATTAAACAGATGCTCGATATCCTTCAACCAAACCTCTGCTCTTTCTGCACTCTCGGTGCCAAAGAACCTTGGTGGTTTTAAATCCTTGAATCGAGCCATCACCATATCCATGGACAATCCTTCGAACTGTCCAACAATCCTCTCAATACTACTACTCGCAGTTTCATTTGTGGGATCCGTCTACAAATCAAAGGATGAATATCACAAATAAATATCAATTTCACATCATCATCATCATCATCTAATATCATCAATCTCATCAACAACTTACTCAAACGAAATCAAGTAGGAGCAAGTAATACAAATAAATCCAACACAAACGCACAATTCATTTGTGCCTATTCATGAGTACACAAGACTCAATCAAGCATTCTCAGCTATGCTCTGATACCATATTGTGTGGGGCCCTAAACACCTAATCGTTATTACAATGTAATTTGATTAGGATTAATTAATTACAACAGAAAACTAGTTTAAATTTTCTTTACAATGAGCTCAAAACATCTTATTTGAATACTAAAAATAGTATTTCATCTCACAACATAAAATATGCTCGCACATAATCAAACCCAAATACTGACAAACAAATTCATATCCTCGGGACATGCCCCGTTATATAGATACATATACATATATACTGGGATATACCACTAAACCTCAGCTCAAACTGGATTCACTCCAGGAGCACACTCTCCGGTCTCCTGCTATCCTGGAGTACCTGTCATTGTCCACATACAAAGACAACAACAGCCCCCTCTGGGGAGAGAAAAGCTCAATCTGAAACAACCACAATATACACCACAAGTATCTAAATAATGATATATGATATGCAATGCATGTATATCATTGAGGTATCAGGTCAAATGCCCATCCACTGAGCACATGTCAGAATCAACCGAATCATTATCAAATCAATGCTCGAGCTGGCACACCGGTCTCAATCAGGGATACTCGTATGATAACGTCGACAAAGCGCTATCAAATCCAAAATCTCAGTCAATCAGCGGGGTCACTAATTACTAAGCTTTAAGAGCCACATAATGCCAAACATAGCATCGTGTTCACAAACCCCATAATCAAATCCAATCATAATAGGTATCCAAGGATCACAGCTTAACATGTATGTCATGTATGCCACATCAACTCAACAAATAAGGCATATAGACATATATTTTCAATCAAATCAATCCAACATATATCATATGATACAGATACCTGTCGTATGTTACTCGATCGCAACATACCTTAATTCTTCGTTTCAGTCGATGTAGCTTGATGATATCGGTATAATAATCTATCTAAATCAATAACATATTTATTTCAATCAATAACATCATTTAAATTCAATGATATAAGTTTCAAATATCTTTTGAAACTTTTAAAATTCATATCAAATCGAAATCATAACATAATTCAATTCCAACTTCAAAACTTAGTTTTTTTTCGGTTATTCCTCAGCATTTATGAATCTCGACTTCAAATACATGCTATTCATGCACCTCAATAATTAACAGTGATGAAACTAGAAGAAACTTACCTCAAAAGGAAGCTCTCGACGCGAGGATTCCGAATATATAATTTGTTTTAAGTTTGGACAATGTTTCGAGGTGATTTCGTACGGTAGAAATCGATTTCCAACTTGTTTCTTCGAATTTCAGAGGAAGAAGGGAGAAGTTTTATCGTAAAACTCATCCTTATCATTCTTAAATAGTGTGCTTTAGAGGTGTTCACGCATATGCGCGCCCTAACGCACGCATATGCGCACCTTGTTCTGCCCGGAACGCAATTATAGATTCCGAATTTGAAAAAATGTTCAACATGAAAGTTGTAGCGTTATGTCTTGGGTTTCTTTTGCCACTAACCTCACTCAATATGGATATCGAACGCGAGAGTTATGCTCATTCTCCCAAAATTTGTTAATGCAGGAACTGCAACGCATACGATACATTTCGGGATGATTTTTCCCCTATTTCCAAATGAATTTGGACAAAACTCAAGACATGAAAGTTTTAGTACTATGTATTATCTTTCCAATGGGATTAATCTCATCCCATTTGGACTAATACTCGTATGATTATGCCAAAACTGTAACATGTGTCATTTTTCTGTTACGGTTCAGCACACGTTTCAAACACAAATCAATTTCTAATACAATCTTTCATTATCAAAACCTATTTTCTCATTTCCATTGTCTTGATATACATCATACACGTAATCACATGACAATTTCATGAATTATCGATAATCAACATAAGATTTACGATAATATGATACACGGTCCTTATATTTCTCCCTCACTTAAAAGATTTCGTCCTCGAAATCTCAAGTGTCCATATATACATAACATTGACAAACATATAATATGTCACAAGTTATAGTACATATCAAAACTAAAATCAGTAAATGGATCATTATACATTGAATACAATGGAACATGTGGAATAAAATCGAATAAGTGCGGATATGAGACTCGCATCTTGCTTTCCAATTCCCACATTGATTCTTCAACACCATGTTGTGTCCATTGTACTCGAACTAGTGGAATCGATTTGTTACGCAATATCTTCTCCTTCCGATCCATAATGCAAACAGGTCGCTCAACATAGGAATCGAGTTCAACCTCATCATGTTGAAGCACATGTGATGGATCTGGTTCATACTTTCTCAACATAGAAAAATGAAACACATCGTGAATGACATATAAATATGGTGGCAATGATAGTCGATAGGCAAGATCCCCAACTCGATCAAGGATCTCGTATGGACCAACATATTGAGGAGATAACTTCCCTCGCATTTCAAATCGAACAGTGCCTCTAAAGAGAGATATTTTCAAAAACACTTTATCACCTTTCTAGAATTCTAAGGGTCGTCTTCGTTTATTCGCTTAACTCGTTTGACGATCCTGAGCAGCTTTCATTTACTATCGAATCAACTGAACCTTATCATTCATTTCTTTTTATCATTTCAGGTCCAGTCAATTGTCTTTCACCAATTTCATCCCAGAACAACAGTGACCTACATCATCTCACGTACAAGGCTTCAAATGGTGTCATGCCAATACTCGTTTGGAAAATATTATTATAAGAGAATTCTACCAATGGTAAGGCATATTGCCATCCCATTCTAAAATCCATCACAATAGCACGTAACATATATTCTAGCATTTGAATTGTACGCTCGGTATGGACATCAGTTTGAGGATGATACGCAGTACGCATTGCCAAACGCGTACCCATAGCTTCTTGGAAACTACCCCAGAATTTAGAAGCAAACCTGGGATCACGATCTGATACAATTGAGACTGGCACACCATGCAATCTCACAATATTCTCGATGTATAAACGGGTCATTTTCTTATAAGGATAAGTCCGTTCATACAGAATAAAATGTGTATATTTTGAAGCCGATCAATAATAACCCAAATAGCATCACACCCCTTGGGCGATCGAGCTAAATGAGTCACAAAATCCATAACAATATGTTCCCAATTTCATTTCGGGATTTAAATACTATGGAGTAATCCTCTGGCTTTCATTCTCTTTGCTTTCACTTGCTGGTAGACAAGAAATTTCGAAATAAATTCAGCAATGTCCTTCTTTATACGTCTCCATCAGAATTGAGGTCTCAATGTCAAATACATCTTTCGACCTCCAGGGTGAATACTGTATTTGCTACAATGTGCTTAATGAAGAAGGGCATATTTCAAATCAGAATTGTCAGGAACTACCAGTCGACCATTAAGTAGTAAAGAACCATTTGAAGAAATCTGAAATCCAGACTGATGTCCTGTAGATACAAGTTCTTTCGACTTTTTAATCTGAGCATCGCTTCGTTGGACCTTTCATATTTTAGATATCAAGTTCGGCTCAACTTGAAATTTTGAAACAATGACAGAATTCCAATTCGAGTGAAAAGTCCAACTAAAAGTACATATATCCTCGTGTAGTTTTGATACGATCCCGCCCACGAGATCTTTGATTTGTCCCGATCTTTGAAACAAGTAATTGATAGGTGTGATAATCGCCTCTAGATCATGCGGTCTAGCAACAATTAATCAACGGTAGAAACAATCGCGTTCAAGAGGACCTCCAAAGAACCCGTCCTTGGCACCCTCGTGAAAATCGATAGACGAATGACAAAAGAATCCACCTTTGAAAGTTCGATTTTGAAAACACCGAAGTGTATTTGAGAGAAAATCTCACAAGTTGATATCAAATCAATAATGAACAAAAGTTAACTTGTTTACATGGTATTCTAGCTTAAATATAGATAACGAAAACCTAGATACAGAAAATTGCATATTTAAAGATATCAAATCTACTTGCCAAAAAAATTAAAACTCTAAAAATCTTCTCTCCAAGTCGTAAAGGACATGGGCCCCGTGTACATGTCCGGAGTGGGGTCCGTGTAGGCTCTATAAATCTCAATCTCGAAGGTAAGAGACACGGACCCCGTGTACAGGTCCGTGTACAGGTCCGTGTAGCCTCGTCGTTCACAAAGGTGCTTGAAAATGTTCCTTTGGCCCCCAAACATATTCTCATGCATCACGAGCCTTTCTTCCTTGAACATCACTCCTTGTAGTGCCTCTTTGAATTTCTTTCCTAGCATTAGCACGTCATGCGAAAATAGTCTTCTGGCGGCTCAAACTTCCCGCAACGCGCTAAGTCGCAAGCTTCCAATTCATCCTTTACTTGATTGTGATGCAACCCGAACCCTTCGAGCCCTGTTTCCAAGCTTTCATTGGTTGGATGAAGGGCAACATTCAACATCTTCAAGCGTACTCTTGGGATTGGTTCTTGGAGCATAGTGGCTGGCTAGATTCATATCATACTCCCTTTCTTTAAAATGATTTGTCCTCAAATCTTGTCTTTCTTGATAGCTAGGAAGATCAATACATTTCATGTCTTTTCCACAATCCTGCAAGTAGAGTTTAACAATGCTCAGGGTCGAACCGGCTATTTCATTAAAATAAAATAAACCAACCTTGCACAGATGTGCATGAAGTGGATTATTCAAAATAAAGAATCGCTCATCCTCACTTTTTTGGGCCATGCATATAATTTCTTTTTTTGTTTGCTTGGCCTCTTTTTCACACAACTCTTTTTTTTTCATCGATGACCACCCCGCCTTTTTTTTACTCTCTTTTTCGACCATCTCATTTTCTTTTTCTCTCAACTCATTACAAATTGATTCACCGATACATATTGCATTCGTAGACAGTTGAGCAAAAGAAACAACTTACACATTATCTAACAACTCACTCTCCACAACACAACACTCAATACTCGCATGAGACACAATTGGATTATCAACCTCAACATTCAAATCATCCACTAGAAGACTACCATCATCATCAAATCTAGCCTCAACTTCAGTTGCAAGTTCAAACTCAACAACAACCTCATCCTCCACTTGAGATTCAATCTCACCCACAATATCCACCTCCATTTGAGATTTAAGCTCAATTGGAGATTTTACTAAGGTCACCTCCTCACGTGGACATTGGCTGATATCATGCCCAATTGCTAAACACAAACAACATATAATATCACAAGTACTAGGGGTTGAGTTTTTAAATGTACCTTGATATTCATATTTGGTAGTTTCATGTCTCCCCTCCTTCATTGGCCTAGCAATGATTTTCTCTTCCAAGCTCGTCCTCCACGTGGATGTTAACGACCCCCTATGCACATCACGTTCACCTCTTCGACCTACTCCCCTATTCTCCTCACATCGCCTATTATCATCATGATCTAAATGCAACGCTCTATTCCCTCCAAATATACTACCTTGCTTATTTTCATCACCATGGCTATCATACATCTCTGCTCTAATACCACTTGATACGATCCCGGCCACGAGATCTTTGATTTGTCCCGATCTTTGAAACAAGTAATTGATAGGTGTGATAATCGCCTCTAGATCACGCGGTCTAGCAACAATTAATCAACGGTAGAAACAATCGCGTTCATGAGAACCTCCAAAGAACCTGTCATTGTCAACTCTTGTGAAAATCGATAGATGAACGACAAAAGAATCCACCTATGAAAGTTCGATTTTGAAAACACCGAAGTGTATTTTAGAGAAAATCTCACAATTTGATATCAAATCAATAATGAACAAAAGTTAACTTGTTTACATGGTATTCTAGCTTAAATATAGATAACAAAAACCTAGATACAGAAAATTGCATATTTAAAGATATCAAATCTACTTTCCAAAATAATTAAAACTCTAATTTAAGAAAAATCTTCTCTCCGAGTCGTAAAGGACACGGGCCCCATGTACAGGTCCGGAATGGAGTCCGTGTAGGCTCTATAAATCTCAATCTCGAAGGTAAGAGACACGGACCCCGTGTACAGGTCCGTGTACACGTCCGTGTAGCCTCGATCAAGCGTACTCTCGGGATTGGTTCTTGGGACACATAGTGGCTGGCTAGATTCATATCAACTTTGGCGACATTGACAGAAGCTAAAACAGAATCAAGCACCTTATGACTAGGGGCATCCGCAGTAACATTCACCGATTCAGGGTGATACTGAATCTCACAATCAAATCCTTTAGGAGATCCATCCTTGTGTGTTGCTTCATATTCAAATCAGATTGAGAAAAGAGATATTTCAAACTCTTATGGTCTGAATAAATAACAAACTTTTCTCCGTACAAATAATGGCGCCAAATCTTCAAAGCAAATAGACGAATTCAAGATCATGAACATGATAACGAGTTTCATGATATTTCAATTGACGAGCTGCATAAGCAATCACCTTGCCATGTTGCATTAGAACATAGCCCAAACCTTTGCCAGACGCATCTGTACACTACAAATCCTCCGGTACCCAAGGAAATAGTAAGCACAGGTGCTGTGGTCAATCTCGTCTTCAATTCAAGAAAACTAGCTTCACATTCATCTGACCAAATGAATCTCTGATTCTTCTGTGTCAGTTGAGTAATAGGTTTAGCTATTTTTCGAAAATCCTTCAATAAAACGACGATAATACCCAGCTAAACCCATGAAGCTATGGATCTCAGGAACATTCGTAGGTCTTGGCCAATTCAATACAGCTTCAACCTTTGCAGGATCAACAGATATGCCATGTCTCGAAATGACGTGGCCTTAAAATACCACTTTGTCCATCCAGAATTCACATTTGGACAATTTAGCATATAAATGGCTATTGCAAAGAGATTGAAGTATCAGTCTCAAATGTTCAGCATGCACCTTTTTTGATTTTGAATAAACAAGAATATCATCGATAAATACTATAATAAATCGGTCAGATAATCTCGAAAGACACGATTCATTAGATCCATAAATACAGCAGGAGCATTCGTGAGACCAAACGGCATAACCAAAAATTCATAATGACCATACCTGATATGAAAAGCAGTCTTAGGCACATCTTCTTCTCAAACTCGTACTTGATGATACCCAGAACGAAGATCAATCTTAGAGTATACAGAAATACCCTGAAGCTGATCAAATAGGTCATCAATACGAGGAAGTGTGTACTTATTTTTCATAGTAGCCCGATTCAATTTCCTATAATCGATACATATTCGCATAGTACCATCTTTTTTTCGAACAAATAAAACTGGAGGTCGGTCGAATATATCCCTTATCGAGAAGATCCTGTAATTGTTCTTTCAATTCTTTCAATTCCAATGGTGCCATGCGATAAGGAGCTTTAGAAATAGGTGCAGTCCCCGACATAAGATCAATTCTAAATTCAAATTCTCGATGAGGAGGAAAATCAGGAATCTCGTCGGGAAATACATTGAGAACTCTTTCGTAGCATAAATATCAGATAAAGAATGCTCCTTCTAGAGACATCAACAACGTAGATAAGATAACCCTCATCTCTCCCAAAAAAAATCGAAACATTTCCAACGAGGAGACGATTGGAATTTTAGCTTAGGAACCCTTGCCATAAAAATTCCACTTGGGTCCATCAATAAGTCGAAATCGAACCACTCCATGAAAGCAATCGACAGTAGCTCGATTGGTTGTCAAGATATCCATGCCAACAATACAATCAAAGTCGCGCATTGGGAGGACAATCAAATTCAAAAACATCACATTATCCTCGTATAGCAATACACAGTTATGCACAACTTGCTTAGAAGTAATAATATTCCCTGCTGGCGTGGCTATTGACAACGTATCAGACAATGGGGTACATATAATATCATGGGATGCAACAAATGCATGAGATATGAATGAGTGAGATGCTTCTGTATCAAATAAAACACGTGCAGGATAATCGCAAAGCATGCAAATACCTGCAATCACCCCACCAGGGGATTCTTTTGCCTGATCCTCGGTCATAGCATACACTCTGACTTGAGGAGAGCCTTGGGCACTCTGACTACCCGGTCATCGATATCGTGCAACATTCGACTGCTGGAAAGAAAGAACAAGAACAACAAGTCTCATCACATTATGGCCACCTCAAAATCCTGGCTGGGGTTGGGAAGAAATCGTACCCCTATTCGGACATACTCGAGAAAAATGGCCTTCCTGTCCACACTGATAACAAGTACCAAACATACCTCGACACTGCTCGATAGTGTGTTTACCCACACAATGGCTACAGTAAGGAGCAATCACAGGACTCCCTCACTGGGATCCACTCGATCTCGAAGAAGATGAAGAATCATAACCAATCTTCTTGAACTTCTTACCTCTTGAACGCAAAGTAGGTTGCTGAGCTGACACTGGAGGTGAAGGAGTGTACTGAGGACCTCCTCGACTTAGTCTAGCTTCGGCGGCCTTAACTCGTTCAACTGTCTCTGCGTAGCTCGTAGGCAAACCTGAAATGACAAAAGTATATATAACAGGATGCAATCCATTCACAAACCTGTTATATTTCGCTTTTGCATTCGCAGCTACGTGAGGTGCATATTTCAACAAAGTAGAAAAATTCGAGGCATATTCAGCAACAGTCATCGTTCCCTGCTGCGGATTATTGAATTCATTCTCTTGGGTGGTATAATATGAAGGAGGAGAATACTGCTCCAAAAACTGGGCCTTGAAGACATCCCATGTGACTTCAATCCCGGCATCTTTCAGTCCAATCTCAGCAGCTTCCAACCAAGATTTTGCTCGGTCCTTCAATTGATAAAGGGCAAGTTTCATTCTCCGAGGCTTAGAGTATTCAACAATATTAAACAGATGCTCGATATCCTTCAACCAAACCTGTGCTCTTTCTGCACTCTCGGTGCCAAAGAACCTCGGTGGTTTCAAATCCTGGAATCGAGCCATCACCAGATCCATGGACAATCCTTCGAACTGTCCAACAATCCTCTCAGTAATACTACTCTCAGTTTCATTTGTGGGATCCATCTACAAATAAAAGGATGAATATCACAAATAAATATCAATTTCACATCATCATCATCATCTCATATCATCAATCTCATCAACAACTTACTCAAACTAAATCAAGTAGGAGCAAGTAATACAAATAAATCCAACACAAACGCACAATACATTTGTGCCTATTCAAGAGTACACAAGACTCAATCGAGCATTCCTAGCTATGCTCTGATACCATACTGTGTGGGGCCCTAAACACCTAATCGTTACTACAATGTAATTTGATTAGGATTAATTAATTACAACAGAAAACTAGTTTAAATTTTCTTTACAATGAGCCCAAACCTTCTTATTTGAATACTAAAAATAGTATTTCATCTCACATCATAAAATATGCCCACACATAATCAAACCCAAATACCGACAAAAAAACTCATATCCTCGGGACAGGCCCCGTTATATAGATACATATACATATATACTGGGATATACCACTAAACCTTAGCTCAAACTGTGACTCCCTCCATGAGCGCACTCTCCGGTCTCCTGATATCCTGGAGTATCTGTCATTGTCCACATACAATGACAACAACAGCCCCCTCTGGGGAGAGAAAAGCTCAATCTGAAACAACCACAATATACACCACAAGTATCTAAACAATGATATATGATATGCAATGCATGTATGTCGTTGAGGTATCAGGTCAAATGCCCATCCACTGAGCACATGTCAGAATCAACCGAATCATTATCAAATCAATGCTCGAGCTGGCACACCGGTCTCAATCAGGGATACTCGTATGATAACGTCGACAAAGCGCTATCAAATCCAAAATCTCAGTCAATCAGCGGGGTCACTAATGACTAAGCTTTAAGAGCCACATAATGCCAAACATAGCATCGTGTTCACAAACCCCATAATCAAATCCAATCATAATAGGTATCCAAGGATCACAGCTTAACATGTATGTCATGTATGCCACATCAACTCAACAAATAAGGCATATAGACATATATTTTCAATCAAATCAATCCAACATATATCATATGATACAGATACCTGTTATATGTTACTCGATCGCAACATACCTTAATTCTTCGTTTCAGTCGATGTAGCTTGAAGATATCGGTATAATAATCTATCTACATCAATAACATATTTATTTCAATCAATAACATCATTTAAATTCAACGATATAAGTTTCAAATATCTTTTGAAACTTTGAAAATTCATATCAAATCTAAATCATAACATATTTCAATTCCGACTTCAAAACTTAGTTTCTTGTCTGTTATTCCTCAGTATATATGAATCTCGACTTCAAATACATGCAATTCATGCACTTAAATAATTAAATGTGATGAAACTAGAGGAAATTTACCTCAAAAGGAAGCTCTCAACGCGAGGATTCCGAATATATAATTTGTTTTAAGTTTGGACAACATTTCGAGGTGATTTCGTACGGTATAAATCGATTTCCAACTTGTTTCTTTGAATTTCAGAGGAATAAGGGAGAAGTTTTATCGTAAAACTCATCCTTATCGTTATTAAATAGTGTGCTTCAGAGGTGTTCGCGCATATGCGCGCCTTGTTCTGCCCGAAACGCTATTATAGATTCTGAATTTTCAAAAGTGGTCAACACGAAAGTTGTACCTCTATGTCTTGGCTTTCATTTGCCACTGACCTCACTCAATATGGATATCGGACGCGAGAGTTATGCTCATTCTCCCAAAATTTGTCAATGCAGAAACTGCAACACACACGATACACTTCGGGATGATTTTACCCCTATTTCCAAATGGATTTAGACAAAACTCAAAACATAAAAGTTTAGTACTATGTATTATATTTCCAATGGAATTGGCTCATCCCATTTGGACTAATTTCAGATTATTATGCCAAAAACTGTAACATGTGTTACTTTTCTGTTGCGGTTTAGCACACGTTTCAAACACAAATCAATTTCTAATACAATCTTTCATTATCACGACCTATTTTCTCATTTCCATTCTCATGATAAACATCATACACATATTCACATGAAAGTTTCATGAATTATCGATAATCAACATAAGATTTACGATAATATGATACACGGTCCTTACAGCCAGACTAGTTGCTCAAGGTTTTAGACAGGAGGAAGGTATTGACTTTGATGAATCATTTGCTCTTGTTGCTAGACTACAAGCAATTAGAATATTTCTTGCATTTGCAGCATTCAAAGATTTTAGGGTACATCAAATGGATGTTAAGTCAGCTTTCTTACATGGTTTGCTTAATGAGGAAGTATACGTAGAACAACCACATGGCTTCATTAGTCACACTCATCATGCTCATGTATATAAATTAGATAAAGCATTAAATGGATTAAAATAAGAACCACGGGCATTGTATGATACTTTAACAAAATTCTTACTTGATCATGAATTCTCGATTGGAACGTTTGCTAAAACACTGTTCAGATTTTCAAAAGATTATCATTCATTATTTGTGAAACTATGTTGATGATATTATATTTGGATCAACTAATCCTAAATTGTGTGAGAATTTCTCCAAGTTAATGCATGATCAGTTTGAAATGAGATTGATGGGAGAATTAAACTTCTTTATAAGACTGCAAGTCAACCAGTCAGAAATGACATCTTCATTAACCAAGCTAAATACACAAGAGACATGTTAAAGAAATTTGGTATGGAGAATTGCTCTAAAGCTGCTACCCCAACGAGCTCATAAATCAAATTTGACAAAGATGAAGGGGGAATCTTAGTAGACACAAAAATGTACCAGAGATTAATAGGTACACTGTTGTATCTTACTGCTAGCCGGCCAGACATCATGTTTGCAGTTTGTTTATGTGCACGTTTCCAAGACAATCCTAGGCAATATAATTATACTGCTATTGAACGTATACTAGAATATCTTAAAGGTACTGCTAATTTGGGTATTTGGTATCCCAAATATTCAAGTTTTATTCTTGTAGGTTATCCAAACGTAGATTACGCTGGATGTTAAATTGATCGAAATAGCACCAGCAGTTCATGTCAGTTCTTGGGTGATAGACTAATATATAGGTTCAACAAGAAACAAATGTATATTGCCACATCAACCCTGAAGCAGAATATCTTGCAGCTGGAAGTTTTTGTGCTCAAATGCTGTGGATGCAGCAGCAACTCAAATACTATGGAATTCAAACCGCTGAATCTCCTATCTTTTGTGACAACACAAGTGTAATAGCAATCACATACAATCTTGGTTTGCACTCTCGGACAAAACACATTGACATTAGACATCATTTTATCCGAGAACATGTCATGAAGAAAGAGATTCGTCTTGATTATGTCTCAACAGATCACCACGCAACAGACATATTCACAAAACCGCTGTCAGACGCTAAGTTCTCTTATTTTTGAAATATTCTTGAATTAGTTGATTTATCTCAATCTATTTAATGTCTTTATATGTTGATTCATTTCCAGGATTAGGTGCAAGAAATAATAAACAGAAAGCATAAAAAGAGACAATCAGTAAACATAATAAAATTTTATTAATAATATCGGGATTTTATAATGGCTATTTCCCTATCGACAACCTCCCTCCAGAAGGACATCCAGACGGTTATCCCGTTGGTGGAGGTCTTCGGGAAATCTTCTAAGAAGACAATCCTTCTCAGAACGTTCTACTCCTTGAGGAGCATCAGGAGATAGACACCTTCATTCTCAAAGATGTCAGCAGCATGGGCGATGCCGAGGCGCCGCCGATATTTCCTTTCCTGCGCCATGAGTTCCTTCGTGGTAACAGGACCTCCTTGAGGGAAGGATTGCAACTTCTGGAGCTTGCTCGAGGCGGACATCGTCTTCTCCTGAACATTGTCCTCTAGCTTCAAGTTCCGAGCAGCCACTATGGACTGCTGGAACTCCTTTTCCATGTCTGGTTCTCTTGAATTGCTTGCCTTGTCCATTGCTCTTGCCTAAATATTATATTATATGATCTTAAAAGTTTTAAGTGATTTCGTGACTAACTGGTTTGCTCGTATTTATAGACTCGAACCATATAAAGGGTCGTGATCATCATTATGACTCAGTGACAGGAGAATATGCAGAGATCTCTGTTAATATTCGACAATTCATTCTCTGAGGATAAGCTCATTAACCCTATTTAATGCAAGTATTTAGGGGGGAAATATCAGTTAATTCGATAAATTAATGGGTTAAATGAAACATGTTTTCAACCGCTGCGGTTGAAAAATGGACTACCCATATTTATTATGTGACTCAATTGCTTACCCTCTAATCAAATTAAAGCAATCAGTTCGTTTTTATGTGTTGAGCACGTTTCTCCATGTCATTCCGTAAAAATCACTCAACTTTCTGGCTGCCCTATATGAAGTGACGGTTATCTTCTTAAAATTTGAAATAACTCATTATACCACAGTATAAAAGTTTTCAGATTTTAAAATCCCTCCACTGACAGTCCCATACGTGAACGGATCTGTGTTTCCCCGAACCGGATATACACACATGAATTTTTCATTATCAATTTTACTCTATTAAAATAATTTACTATCTTCGCACTTGATTATTCTGAGAATTTTTGCTTTTCAAGATTGCCTAGCAGATTTTATCATTCCAACCTACTTTATTCACCGCACTAATGGCTACAACTATTGCTCACAACACCATCACTGTAAACTTTGCATCTGTGCTCACCATGACCAAAAAGGTGATGCAAGCTATGTTCCGAATTCTCATCATATATGGCCTTCGATCATTTTTGGGTTGCAGCGAGCAATACTCCGAGATCATTTTCAAGGCATTCTTTGACACGTCCTATATGGAAAATGGAGAAATCCTCTGCATTGTTCAGGGAAAGAACATTCACATCACCCAGAAGATGTTCGCTGATTTTTTTAAGATACCATTGCGGGAATCACCGACTTTACTACTATTCCAGAGGGCAACACTGAGCTTTGGATAAGTGAATTCTCTCTCTCTGACTCTCCGATCTCTTCTCTAACGTGCCAGAAACGGGATCTGAAGATTGAATTCAGAGAGTTGGCTGATATAGTGGTGAAGGAGATTCTCACCAAGGTCGGTGCATATGAAAAAATCACTCGGGAAAAGTTCCTTGTCATGGCCACTATTGCATCAAATCTTAAAATCAACTGGTCTGATGTCATGTTCAAGACACTGGTTGCCATGATAAGGAAAGAGAATCGGTCTCAAGGATTTGCAGTTCAAATTTCCCATCTACTGATTCAAGGAGTCCACCTGATGGAAATGGTTGAAGTTGGAAAGACCAAGTTATTGAACTGGACAACAGTTGAAAATTTTATAAAGAAAAATCTTCCAACCGATGAGGAGTTTGTCTTTGTCAAAACAGAAACTGGAATTGAATTTGTTAAGCTAAAGAAAGACGTCTATGCCTCCAAAGGGCACTAAAAGAAAGCTGGTTTTGAAACCCAGCTCAGATGAAGAATCGAAGGATGATGTACCAGTCTCACAAGTCTTTAAGAAGAAACGGTAAAAAAATCCCAAGCTACAAATATCAAGATGCTCAAGCATCTTCTGCACCGTTGGTTCCTCCTCCGATCCCTGCAATTAAAGCAACAAAACTGAAAGGGATTCAGATCGTTGAACTAGAGATCACATCCTCCTTCTCTAGTATTCCTCTCCTCCATCCTACAGAAAAGCGAAGATAGTTTTGATCGAGGATCCACCGAAACACAACAATGTTCACACTGCCATTGTGCTGACAAGCAAACGAGTCATGATATTGTTCGGCAGAAAATGGAAATTCTTGACAAGTGGGTTGAATTTCGAATGGTCACAACCTTCGACTCACTTATTCAAACCGGCAAGATCAAATCAGCTGCCTAACTTGAACAGTCCATATTGGAATGGACAGAAGCATCTGATGTTCCAACCGCGCTTCTTCGTAGAGACTTCTTGGAATTACAGATGAAGGAAAGTGCACTCCGAGAACTGATTCAATTGAAGAGGAAAAATTTTGTTCCTACTTGCCCAACCGCAAAGGATGACTCATCTGTCATTTCTCAACTTAGATGGACCCTCTCTCACTCTCAACGATCGTCTCTCAAAACGGCACAAACTTCAAATACCTGCGGTTGAAGAAAAGGCAATTTTGACTCAGACCTGAACATTGATGAAGTGCTGGCGCCTGAGACCATCAACGACTTACCTACCACTCAGGTACCACCATCTTCATCTGTTACCACTTCGATTGTTTTTCTGAGATACCGGATGAAACTGCTATGCCCAGTAATGTGTATTCCACAGAGGCACTCTGTCGACAAGATGAACCGGGCTCATCGACAGCTCCTCAAGAGCTCCATTTGAAAGATACATTTGTTCAAGAGTTTGAATCAGTTATGCCTCCTCTCTCGCTGCCTCTAGTTCTTTCAGAAGTCCATCTTATCTCTGCCGAAGAATTTGTGCAATCTTTTTTTGACTTTGATCAGGGCACAACTCACATGGAGATCTCTTCTTCTTCAAAGTCTGAATTTGCTGATGATAGTGATCAAGGCTTTCTCCAATAACTGTTAGTATCTTCACCTGCTATACTCAAGGATGACAATGTAACCATTGATTCTCTGCCTCTAGTCTCTTCTGTTTCTGAGGATCCATCAACTAGTTTGGTAGCACAAGAAGCCCCCAGCGAAGCAATCTCTGTTTCGTCTGTAGCATTTGACACCACGGTTGATGCTTTAGCTTCTATAGTTATTTTCAGGAGACATTTATTGCATATGTTGAGATTTAAGAATGCTAAACACTTAAATTGGTAAATTGGATATATAGGACCTTGAATTATCTTGACAACAATAAATTAAGGAATGACATTTACGAGTTAAAGAAATTGCTCTAATTTTTGGGATAATAAATAGATAACTACCTTACGTAAAATAAGTCACAGAACATAGATAGGCATCAATGAAAAAATAGCACAATAGGTTTTGCATTCATACGATACTAAGAATAAATTATATTGGAACGTGGATAGAAAATTTCTTCCCTAGGGTGTTTTGATTTTTGCAAGTGTAAGGTCATTGGACGTGATCTTGGGTTCCGAGGTTCTATATAAGTGTTTAATTTTATAGTGAGATTTAGAATGCAATCATGATGTGAAATGGTTAAACGATAGACTTGAATCATTTAAGTACTTTGAATGCTTGAGATTTAAGAAAAAAAATTGATGATAGTGTAAAGGACAACATGTTTGACATATACAAGAATGAGATTTTAGTGAGTACCAGTCATTAAGATGTTTTATAATCATGGATACTATAAGATGACTATAGATCGAAATTGGGTTTGACAATAGAAATATATTTTGAAGAAAAAAAATTATGTGATCAGGACGACTTAAGATAAAGTCAACCAATTAATTACTCTTTGAAAGATAAAATAACTTGAGGTAGTTTAGGATTTATAATTGATAGAGAATGTAGAGTTAGTTAAATCTTTGATTTTCTTGAGATCAAGAAATTGGTATAAATGGATAAAAATTGAAGATGTCATATTAGAGTACGCAGCGAAAACGTCATAAAATGCAAAAATTTAAGCCAATCAGATTTAAGTATGAAGTGAGTAAAGGAGACTAAGCTTTTCAAGAACCAAGACTAGATAAATTTCGAAGACAAAATTTTATTTAAGAGGAGAGGATTTGTAATGCCTGAATATCAATCCATGTAAACCGCATGCATGAAAATTATTAAAATATTTTAATTAAATGATTTAGGAGCATTATTAATATATTTTGAGTGACTAAATGATTAATTGGGCAATTTTGCTCGATTGAATAATTTAAAGATTTTCAGAAGAATATTGGTGGTTGGCCGGTGATGGAGGATAGGAGACGATTAAGGTGTTAAAGATTAAAAAGCTAAATTTTTGTTTTTAGTTAAGAAAATATTTATTTGAAATAATCTAAGAATTTTAGCATTTTTAAGGTCAAATTTAAATTAAATAGCGGGAGCAAGAATTATGTATTTTATATGGAATTTTTTGGAAATATATATTTTTAAATTTTTTAATTTGAGTCCTAATGATTTTATTAATATTAATGGGCCTAATTAATTATTTAAAAAAATAAGCTTAATTAAGTCCATTAATTAAGTGTTTAGGAAACCTTTTTAAATTCTATTTAAAAGCGTCCCACACACACACAACTAAACACCTACACACACCAAAACACACGCAAATTACGTAAATTCAAATTGAAAGAGAGGAACGAACAATGGTTGAACTTGGGTTCCTTGGCAAAGGAGTTTCCGATTTTTTTCTCCTCCGTTCTTCGATTTGTTCCTCGTTCTTCCTTCCAACAACGATCATCTGACTCCATTGCATTCCAAGGTGTATTTTTATTGGGGTTTTGACAAGAAAAAATGTAGAAAAGGGTAGAAATCGTCCTCCGCTCGTCACCGACGTTCCACTGCTTCGGTATTCATATTTCGAGCATTTTAAACGCAAAAGCACGTTTCTAAACTTTCTTTTTGCACCATCTAAATCATAATATCTGTGTTTTATGTTTTGAAGCATGAAAATTATATTGATCAAATTATTTGATGATTGGATGAATATTTTTCAAAGTTTTGACATTTTTACGCTCGCTTGAAACGTGTTATGATTTCTAAAATACATGTTGTCATTAGAGGACATTAAAGGATTGGAAAAGGAGTCGTTTAAGGGTAGGATGAGGGCTGGTCATACGTAAAACGAGTGCTTGGGTGAGGCTAGAACCTAGGGTTTTCAAGAGTTTCTTGATGGATTTACATGGGTTTTACGGCTAGGCTAGGAGGGCAGCGTGCCTGGGCTTGGTCAGGGCTCGGTGTGGGCTGTGTTGAGGGGCTAAGAAGAGTCCTAGAATGGCTGGACTCTGCTGGTTGAAGTAGGGAGGCAAACCGCAAGCCATGAAGGGACATTGAAACGTCTGCCTTTTTTATTGCTTAAAAGTGCTAGAAATTTTTTTTTTCACTTATATTTTCGACCATGTACATATACTACATAAAAATATTTTACCCATTAAAATAAAACATCAACCAACTAACATTTTGAAAATCAACTGAAATAGTCATATAAAAAGAAATCGTCAATTGTTTTACCCAACCTAAAAAACAATAAATTTGAAAAGCATAGTACATACTAAACCTTTCAAAATCTCTCAAAAGCATAAATAAATTGTCTTAAAATCTTTAACGTAAATCATGAATCATAGATCATAAATGCGGAAAAAGTCGAAGCGCTGGTTCTCGGGTTGTGTGCACCTTCAGTCCAGTAAGATCAACCATCAAGACCTCCATCAACCTCACCTGCATCCATCACACCTAGTGAGTCTAAAGACTCAACGCACCATAATCTTTATAACAAATAATACGTATAAAAATCACAAGCAACAGTTAAAATATTTTTACGTAAAAATAACATTTTCATGACATGCAAACATAAAACTTAATCTTTTCCTTTTTTTCTCAAACATAACATAGCATAAAATCTTTTATCATGATCATAAACATCTTCTTTTTCCTTTATTGAAATCAGATCGTTAATTGTGACTTTCCTCAAACCTCAAAAAGTCGATGGATCCATCTACATGTAACCACAGTACTAGGCGGCGGGGACATCAGCGACACTCTCAGCGTCAACTGAGCCTTGGCCTATCTTGATCGAATGAAAATACGATCGTCGGGGCTCCCTCTGGGGCCTTTTCCCATAAATGGGCTCTCTGGGCATTATCTCATCACGATATTCACATTCATACCTCAACCCTCATACCTCAATAGTCAAAATTCCTTCAATTCCTTAAATGCTTTACATTCTCATTACTTCATAAAAATCATGCATAACATAACCTTTTGTTTCTGAAATCAAGCATGCATCACGTCTTTTAAATGTCTTCATTAAATCATAAAATCCATAAACATTTTAAAAATCATAATTTAACATAATAAAAATCATAAACATCCATGAACATTTTAAAATAAACATTTTAACATCATAAACATTTAAAACATACTTTTAAGTCATAAACATTTAAAATAAACGTTTAAGCATCTTAAATCATAAAACATTAAACATATTAACATTTTAAAAATCCATAAACATTTAAAATGACATTTTAACCTCAAAACATTTAAAATAACATTTTGACATATTAAATCATAAACATATAAAATTTCCTAAACATTTAAAATATTATTTTAACATATAAAATCCCAGAAACATCCTAAACTATAGAAATAATCATATTAGAACATAAAACAGCATTCAAGGCACTGCCATGATGTTTACTAATTTTTAGGTGTAAAAAGACCGTTTTATCCCTGGACGTAAATTATCAATTTTGACATTTTCTTAATTTCATTGACTCTAACATTTCCCAAATAATTATATAAGATTACATGAATTTTCTCATATTTATATTTAGCTTAAATCGAGGACTTTTAAATTAATTTTTAAATAAGACGTATTACTGCGTTTTAATCCCGAATTAAACCAAACCTTAATATAAATTTCCCAAATTGAAAAATTAGCCTTTTAATAATTATTTGAGGTTAAATATAATTTTCCAAAATTTTATAAAGTTTAAAACTAGGCTTTTCCATTAATTCGTTAATTAACGTTTCGTGCGGCGATTAAATCCCGAATAAATCCAAAACTAGTTATTTTGATCCCAAACTTTAAACATAACATTTTTAATATTTATTCTACATTCCAATTCACGAGCCACACCCGTGGACCCATGGATTCAATTTTTCTTCTTTAATTTTCGTTTTTGACACCTTCTCGAACACACCGAGCCATATCCTAATTTACTCGAGCCACGCCCAAGCCACCTCGAGCCAAACCCAAGCCAACCCACCTAGGAACCCTACTGACCAAGCCCAGCCCGTAAAACCATACCTGTCCTGCTCAAAAACCTCCTGGAACTTGACCCAAAATATGCATAAGTGTGTGTGAGGTGTTCTAGTTGCACTAGGACTCCTAGCTAGCCTAGGGCTCTTCCAGCCGAGCCACCACCGAACCACCATGACCCTAACTGACCCTAGACCACGCCCAACCCCAGCCAGACCAGCCCAACCCTTGGACCCCAAGTACAAAGCTTCTGAATCAGAACAAGTCACGCTCGTAACCCCCCATGCTCCCTCACGGTTCCATCTTTTACCTCACGCCAGCAGCGACCCAGCCGCACCAGCACCTAGCCTGACCCCTGCCCATGACCCTTTGACCCTGATTGACCTCCTAGCTTGCCCTTAGCCCCGCTGCAACGAGCCCCTCCCATTGGCTACCCCTTACCTGCTCGCGCGAGGAGTCCCTACTGCATGGGACTCCTCAAAAGCTGTGCTCCAGGGGTCCTAGCCATACTAGGACCCTTCTTGACCCTGATCTACGTCCAGCACGAACCCTCTTCGAGACCTGGTCGCACCCCTAAGCCCCATGCATAACCCAACAAGCACACAAACCAATCACGGTTCTTTGTTCTGTTAAGTTCCTACGGTTCCATTTTTTTTCTACCCATGTTTGCAGCGTTTTGGGGGTGATTAGGACTCTTTAAACTTGTGTAAAACATACCCCTAACCCTTCCTAATCATGGCAGCCCCTTACATACATGAATTTCATTAATTTTTGATCAAATTACATGTTTTTAAAACCATATAATATGCATATACAGAAATAATAAGGTGTGTGCCTTTTTTTCATGCAACACAATTTTAAATAATTACTATGGTGTGAAAGATGAGAAAAGAAAGAAATATGGCGTGCATTTGCGTAGATTACGCACGAAAACGTAACGACGATGCGAAGAACGGCGACGTAGACTCCTAGGCTGAACTTTTCTCCAAAAAAAAAAGAAGCTTTTCCTCTTGAATTTTTATTGTTTGTGCCGTGTATTGGTTGGGGAGAATTTTGGAGTGCCAAAATTCAGAAAAGTGGCGTGCAAGAGTGTAAGGATTGGGGTGAGTTTAACATATTGACATACTAAGTATTTCAATAATTAGGCTTAGGCCCATTAAGCCCCCTAATTAGGCCCACTGTGCTTGGTTAGAGTTTAATTAAAATCTTAAAATAGTTTTGTTAAAATAAGATTGTGAATTTAATAGCCGGGTTGCCAAAAAAGTTCGTATTTTTGTCGAAAAACCAACACCGATAAAATTTACGTTCCGACGTATAAAATCACCTCAAAACCCCTTATTTTCAAAAATATGAAAAACCAACAACCATATTTTAAACAATTAAAAACAATTAACCAATAAAAACATTTTCTAATTTTCCGCCCTCGGTCTCTGTTCCTCGATCGCAACTCGAATAACCTTTAAAAATACATTTTTATGTAACAATATAGAAAAGTATATTTTAAACATGCAAATATGCACAAAATAATTAATTCATGCAATTAAAACATTTAATTAAAATACAAGAGAATTTAATAATTGCATGCATGTGGTTTGCATGGACCTTTAAATTTTCGGGGCATTACAGAGATGATGAAGACGTGCGTTGCGGCTCTTGGGTAAGAAGGGTTGTGCGTGGTCCGGGCATGTTCAAGGTGGCTAGTGAGGGTCCAAGACAATAGGATGGGGAATGGTTCGGTCGGGGTTCGGCTGGCTTGAGGGTGGTTCGGGGGTTGGTCTGCGAGAGCTCGATTTGGGAAATAGGTTTGAATATGGTTTAGGGGAGAGATGGGGCTTGAGCCATGCTTCACAGTGGATGGTATGTGACTCACGAAAGTAGTTTAGGTATGAAAAGTCTATGTTTAAGATTTGGAAAGAAACTATATGTTTTGAATTATTCGGGATTAAAACGCTTCACGGTTTAGTTAATAAGTAAATAAATCGAAAGACTCAGGTTTACGTCTAAGAAAAATATTAGAAGTCAAATTTAAGTTTATATGATGCTCTGGGATAGGCTTGAGTCAATAAAAGTAAGAAAAAGTCAAAATCGTGAATTTTGGAGTCTTGGGATAAAATTGTCATTTACGTCTCGGGTAGTACGAAAGGTCTGACAGTGTCCCGATATATCATAATGTATGCTAAATGATATTTTAAAATGGTTATGATTTTATGGTTATGATAAAAATATGATATTTTTATGATATATGCAAAGGCTGTACGATTTTCCTGAAAAATGTTATTTTACGAGTTTGAAGGACACGATATTTTATAAAAGGAAAGGAAATATTTTGAAGGATGTGAATTAACTGTGACAAATATGTTAGGATATTATTGAAGGAGACGCTGACGCTTGAGTGGATCGGGTCCGACAGTACATTCCCGAGGGACTTATTTTCCTCATAGCTAGTTTTAGAGTTTTGAAGTAAACGATTTTGAGGATTATTTATTTAAAGATTTTATGCTTTATTTTAATGTTTAGTCGTCGTATTATTTTAAAAAAGAAGTACAATCTTGTGATTGACGATTTATGAATTTTTATGTATTTGAGTTTTTAAATATTATTTTTATGTTGGAGGGTTTTGAGGATAGAAGAAAATTTTTATAAAAAAAATTCCTAGTATTTATTTATATTTTCAAAGTTAAAAGTAAGGGACATTTCATAGTTTTTGTTCCAAAGTAATTTTCTGTTGATTTGTGTTAGTTGGCTGTTTTTTAGTCCATGTCAACATATATCTGACAAATGTACGCTGTTGCGATCAAATTTTTATCGTACACTGTCGCGATCAGTTTTGTATGCTGTTATAAACTGATTCTGGTAAACTGAATGTGGTTAAACTGAAATCTTTGAAACTGAGTGAGGAAAACCGATAATCTTATAGGAAATATTTCAGTTTGGGATCGTATCAATTTTGTTCGACTAGACCAATTCTGCTTAGGTCAGTTTTACCTTAATTATTTATTAACACAAAAACATAAAATTTTTTGATCCAACAATTTTCTAGGTTTTGGTATTTGATAGAATAAAGATGTTAGACTTCTTAACCTGATGAGTAAATACATAAATTAATAAAACTGATAAGAGAAATTTTCCAAAACTGATACACAAAATCTGATAAATTATTATCTCTTGTCTTCGTTCTTGGATTCTGATTCCTTTGCTTTTTCTTCCATTTTTTGTCAACACTAGGAACATCGACATATCGTTTGAGAATATGCATGATCGAGGCCATCTGAGCTGACATAGTATCGATCTTGGAAGAAAGATGAATGTTAACCGAGTCAATATTTGAGACGAGATTGTGGTGAACTAAGTCAATTTTATGAGAAAGAGCATCATGAAAACTAGATACTTGGGACATTGAAGCACAATTCATTCTCATGGATTCTATTTGAATGATCAATTAACGAACATCTTTGGATAAATTTTTAATATACTTGACCACTTGTCTTCGAGATTTTCAATATCAGTATCAGTCAATTTTTTACTTGTCTTAACTTGAGATAGAAGATTCCAGTCAAATTGGAAATGATGTTTTCCATTGAAGAGTTAACTCCTATCTCTATTTCTGATGTTTCAGCAGGGACATGTACTTTGGATAAGAGAATATGATTAATTTTGGTTTCTTTGCTCAGCAATGTCAACGGGTTCATTCGCCCGATCAACTTCAGCTTCATTCGCTTGAGATTCCATCTGGTTTGCTGTGGCAATTGAGTCTTCAACATTGAAGAAGTCGGGGCAAGATGGTGTTGCCGCTCGTAAGCACATGGTTGTCAAGTTTTAATATAAGAGAGTAAAGTATTGTTCTCACGAGAAGTTTATATATAAAAGTATATCAGTGCTTGTAATTAAAAATAGCCACGACTTTATTTAGAAGAATCAATAAAAGGTTTGGTCTATTTAACACGAATTAATTGCCATTAAATATTAATCGAATAATCGAAATGAGAAAAATTCAATGAGAAAATATCTAGAGGAGTAATTTCACTTAGTTTCTACGATAACTATTCCTGATTGCCTTTATATTAATGAATTCCAGTCGTTTAATGGCCAAGAACACTTAATTATTTTATGCTCCCTTTCCCAAGTGACCAATAAAGTGTATCATTTAGACTTCTTTTCAAACATTCTTAATAAGAATCTAAGTTCATATGATATATACAAACGATGATCTTACCTAAGCCTCGCTAATGTTATATGGCTTCCGAACAATATAAACATTTAACGATATGTCCCTAAAGATCAATAATTCTTTTTCCTCTCCTGAGTTGTAGAATTAATCAGATAACAAACAATTTACGGCCAGTAAATTGAAATCTATAAGAACTAGAAAACACAATTAAACCAAAATTGAATTCAATCATATAAACAACTGAGTCAAAATTATCATATCAACAAAGCTACGTCATATTATAGAATGGAAAAGTTAGTTCATGATGAAATCTAAAAAAACAATGCATGTTTGAAAGTTTAGACATCTCAACACAAGAAATAAAAAAGAGAGAAAGATTAAATAGAAAATCAAAAGTGGCGTATTTGTCCACAGATTCTTCATTCTTCGTCGTTGCGATCAACCCTTGCGCTCCAATTCTTCTCCAAGCATGTGCTCTTGTCTCGCATGCTTTTTCTATGCCAAAAACAGTTGTCGTTTCTGAAACCCTACCTTCCTTTTTATTCTATCCTTGAGCCCATCAAATTGAAGCCCATTTGTTGATTCACGCTTAGCGCCGCGGCGCTACCCAAGCAGCGCCTAGGCACCCGTCAGTTCGAGACTTAGCACTGCGGTGCTGGGTGTGTAGCGCTTCGGCCATCGCTATACCTTGGTGTTACAGCTCTAGTTCATCAATAGTTCAAAATCCAAAAAATGCCCCTAATCGCCATCAATTATCTAATAGTCATTTATCTCATGCACGACACGAAAACAACAAATACCAAGCATAATTCTATATAAAACTAACATAATTCAAATGGATTCTCATATAAATTAAGTGCACTTGCACTTATGAAACCCCCCAAACTTGAACTTTGGCTAATCCCGAGCAAAACAAAAATAAAAATATGAACTCAATCAAAAAATAATGCTAACAACTATAAGTAATGGATAAGCAAACATTGACATTGGCCTCCGACTTATCCATTTTCATTTACTTAAAAATTACTCAAGATCACGCGTGTGTGTGATATGTCGATGTTCATTTACACAATCTAATGCTCAAATAGATCCACAACACTCACTCGCCTTATAAACTCAAGAAATCTTCAGTTCAGTTCAACCCACACTTAATTAAAATACAAATTCACTTACACATATCACAAATGACTTTAATGGTGATTATTTGGCTCATAAGATATTCAACACAAGTACACAAGAAAAAAAATTGATGTCAAACAATGAGATGCTCGCATGTAAATGACTAAAGTCCATACTCGCTAGCCATGTTTCTCAGGTATCCATAAGCTTGACTTGAACAACTTTTCTCTACTAGTATATTGGATAAATGTAACAAGGTTAATAGGTTTTGTAGGCTTATAACGTTAGGTTACGACTCATGGCTACAATAAAGGGTATGTAAATCAAAATTTAAGAGAAATATTTGGATTTCGTCATTTTCACTCATTTTCATTCTTATTTCATTCACCATACAGTTATTGTTTTCTTATCATTCACATACTTCGTTTTCCGTATTTTTCTTCTTCACCACTTTTGATTCATTATTTTCATAGTTTTTCTTCTTTTTGTTTTCTTTTTCAACTCCTTTATAAACATTTTTTTTCTTTTCAAGGAGTATTCGAATCATTTCAACACCAATGAACTAACTTATTTCTCTATAACTTTAGGTAGGATAGTAAGTGTATAAGCTTCACTGGGTGGTTGTTGTGGCATATAGAATAGATACATATGGTGGCTAATTGTATGTCCTTGACACTCCACTTGATTTTTAGTAAGCTCAAAATGGACACTAGGAATATTTTATTCTCATTTGGTAGACTCGAAGGGCTCAAACGGTTTAAAAAATCGCCTAAATCATTCATATGTCACATATTTTCCGTATTTTGCCTCAAAAATTGTTCAAGCAAGTTCTAGATTACCCTCACTCCATTAGTTATCTCATACGAATCAATCATATGCAGTGTTCAACCGAAATGATATATGAGATAGATACACAAAAATTTCACGCATCTCACTCAACTTAAGGCTCAATGGGCTAACAATCAATAATAAACAATGAAAAACTCCCAAAAAAATTTCCACACAATTTGATGATGTATGCCTTCTGATAAGTGCAATTTATTGCACTTTTATTACTTGTATTTAATTTAGAATTTTGTGATTCTTTAGTAGGTTTTATGTGATTTGTTGTTGTTTTTGTTGGTTTAGGATGAGAGTTTGGAATAATAAAATATCGAATTGGAAAGTGCAAAAGATCAAAAATACAGAAGCTTTAGCGCACCTGCGGTAAGAAAAGCACCGCACCCGCGGTGAAGCACTGCACCCGCACTGAAACACGCACCGCATCTGCGCTAACACACCAGTAGAAATACCGCACCCACGATCACTTCTTAAGCGCACTCGCGGTCCTTCCAGGACAGAATCCGAAAAATCTGTATTTTGGTGTGCTACGCATGGAAGTCCAAGATTTTGGTGTGCTGCGGATTGAGGCTTGTCTGGGACTATAAAATACATCATTTACTTACCATCTAGGGTATTGGGAGCCAAGGGAGGAGTAGAGGCTGCTGCTAGAGGATTGAAGATCCAAATTCATCAAGTTTTCGGGAAATCTTTTGCAAAAATCCGGGGACAGAATCAGCACCTTAAACTCTTCTTCTAAGCTCTTCTTTCTTTTATTTTTCATTTGATATGCCTTATTTTATAACCATGTTTTGTTATTTTGCTTGTATTATCATGAACTAATTTTTATTTCTAGAGGAAAGATGGAACAAAACTAGAAACCATGTGTTGGAATTTATGAACTAAGCTAATTAAATTTTTCATATTGTTCATTTGTATTGTTCTAATCTTAATGCTTTCAATTTATTGACCATAATTTGAATGATTTATATGTTTATAATTTATCGCTCGGAAGAGGAAATTATAAACAAGAAAAGAGAAAAATACATCAATGGTATTTATAGAGTTCGGGAGGGCCTATAATGCTATCGAAGCCCATAAAGAACATAGTGTTTGTTGTGTTATTTAATTGTAGATTGTTGATGGGGACGTTGCAATCCATTTTTAGATAACTAATATCTTCTTAACACTCGGGAGAGGTAGTAGATAATTATAGGATTCATGGCTAATGAATAAGAAGGATTTTTATAATATAGCTACAAGAAATTACACATGGTGCACAATTGCGTGAAATCGAACCTCTAGATCTTTTATTCCATTGTGAATTGCTATAAATTGGTGTTACATTCAAATACATTTTCAATTTAGTTATTCTTACAAACAAATCTATTAATTGATTATTCTAAATAAAGTCAGGACTATTTTAATCACAAGTACTAATATACATTTATATACACAATCCTCGTGGGATCGAAACTTGTACTCAAAAATATATTTTATTATAACTTGACGTCGTGCGCTTGCGAGCAATCAAGAAAACATGCAACAAGTTTTTGGCGCCGTTGCCGGGAAATGTTTATTTTAAATTTATATTTGTATTGTTACCAATTAGTCTAGATTTTAATTTAGAGTTGTTCTTATTTTATTACATTAAACATTGATTTGTTTCTTATCTTTGTTTGACAGTGCATGCGAAGATCGCAAAATCTTGACTTGCTTATCTTTGATTCCGAGATCAAAAGAACCACAAGAAGATTAAGAAAGGCAAGAAGAGAAGCGACTCAAACAATGGCTGACAACAGAGATAACGAAAATCCACCCCCTGCAATACCCATCAGAGATCATTTTAGGCCGGTACTAAATGCTCATTATTCGGGCATAGCACGAGGGACTATTAATGCAAACACTTTGAGCTCAAGCCCGCATTGATAAACATGGTTCAACAGAACCAATTTGGGGGAGCCGCTACTGCAGATCCTCATCTGCATCTCTGAACATTCCTTGAAATCACTGACACGGTAAAGATAAATGGTGTTCCTGATGATATAATTCGATTGCGCTTGTTTCATTTTTCTCTTAGGGACCAAGAAAGAGGATGACTCCAGTCGCTTCCTTTGGGTAGTATCACTACATGGCAGGAGTTAGCAACCAAGTTCCTCGCTAAATATTTTCCACATGCGAAGTCTGCACAATTGAAGATTGAGATAAGTAATTTTAGGCAGACTGCCTTTGAGCAATTATATGAGGCATGGGAACGATATAAGAAGTTGTTGAGGAGGTGTCCAAACCATAGCTTTGAAGATTGGGTACAGATTGAATTGTTTTACAATGGTTTGAATGGACAAACAAGAGGCACTGTGGATGCAGCAGCTGGTGGCACGATATTTGCCAAATCACCTGATCAAGCATATGATTTGCTTGAACAGATGACCATTAACAGTTATCAGTGGACATCTGAGAGGTCAGGAGTAAAGAAGCCAGCTGGAATTTATGCCGTAGATCCTATTACATCACTCACCGCACAAATTCCAGCTTTAACAACTCAAATTGCAGCTATGAATAAAGCTAGTACAGCAAAGTTTGAAAATGCATCGGTTGTTATTGAAGAACCAAATATTCCTTATGAGGCTCATTATATCAATAATAGGAATTTTGGTGGATACGGAGGATATCGAGGTAACCCTCCCCCTAACACTAATCATTCTGGTTTGAGAAATCATGAGAGTTTGTCATATGCTAATAATAAGAATGTGTTGAATCCTCCACTGGGGTTCAATACATCGAAGGGGGAAGGAAAGCCTTCACTTGAGGATCTAGTTGAGACATTTTTTGCTGAATCTAGTAAAAGGATGGCTAGGACTGAATCTCGTCTTGATAGCATTGAAACTCACATGGGAAATATGGGTGCCACAATGAAATCATTAGAGACACAGATTGGACAGTTGGCTAATGCATTGAGAGATCAAAATAGAGGTCAATTCCCAAGTAATACTGAAGTGAATCCAAAGGAGCAATGCAAAGCTATAACTTTGAGAAGTGGAAGAGAACTTGAGGTTAAAAAATTCAAAGAGAATGAGGAAAATGAGAAGAGAGTTGAAGAAGATGAATGTGAAAATGGAAAGGAGAACGAGGTTGAGGATTCTTGGATTGAAACTGAATTTGAACGGATTCATATACTGAAACCGACTCTTCCATACCCAGAGAGATTTACGAAGAAGATTATTGATGATTAATTTGCAAAATTTTTGGAGATTTTCAAGAAGATTCACATCAACATTCCATTTGCTGATGCTTTAGAGCAAATGCCAAACTATGCAAAGTTCGTCAAAGATGTGATGTCAAAGAAGAGGAAGTTACAAGAGTTCGAGACAGTGAAGTTGACCGAAGAGTGCAGCGCCATTCTCCAAAAGAAGTTACCACAAAAACTAAAAGATCCAGGGAGTTTTACTATTCTTTGTATTATTGGTAGTACTCATGTTAATAAAGCTTTATGTGATCTGGGAGCGAGTATTAATCTTATGCCATTTTCTATTTATAGGGACTTGGAGCTTGGGGAGGTAAAACCAACCACTATAAATTTTCAACTTGCAGATAGGTCACTCACCTATCCTCGTGGAATTGTTGAAGATGTTTTGGTAAAAGTTGACAAGTTTATCTTCCCTGCTGATTTTGTAATACTTGATATGGAGGAAGATCAAGATGCTCCATTGATTTTTGGGCGACCCTTCTTAGCCACTGGAAAAGCATTGATAGATGTACACAAAGGAGAACTCACTTTGAGAGTTGGTGGGGAAGCTGTGATATTCAACATCTATAAGGCTATTAAATGTAACGACGAGGTGAGTACTTTTAAAAGCATTGATATAATTGACTCTTGTGTCGCTGAGATTGGTATAGGTCATACAGTAGAAGATCCATTAGAAAGATTCTTTCTAGTACTGTCGGTAGAGTTGATGATGATGATTGGGAATTGAGAGAGAAACTTTTAGCCCTTGAGGAGTTGCCAAAGGTGAAGGAAGTCGCACAGGAAAAGTTGGAAGAACAAAAATGTTCAGAGATAATACCTTCATCCCCTGTTTTGAAGGAATTGCCAAGCCATCTTTGCTATGCTTTCTTGGGTGAGAAGTCAACATATCCTGTAATTATATCTTCCTCTCTTACTTTAGATGAAAAAGAGAAATTGTTGAGAGTGTTGAGGAAATTTAAAACTGCATTTGGCTGGTCGATTTCTGATATCAAGTGGATTAGTCCCACCATATGCATGCATAGGATTTTAATGGAAAAGTCATACGCTCCTTATGTGGATCATCATAGAAGGTTAAATCCAGCCATGAAAGAGGTAGTGAAAATGAAGTGTTGAAATTGTTAAATGCTGGAGTTATATCTGCTATTTCTGACAGCAGTTGGGTGTCTCTTGTGCAAGTAGTGCCTAAAAGGGTGGAATGACTGTGGTAAAGAATGAAAATGATGAATTAATATCCACTCGTACTGTGACTGGATGGAGAGTATGTATTGATTATAGGAAGTTGAACAATGCCACACGTAAAGATCATTTTCCATTACCTTTTATTGATCAAATTCTTGATAGACTTGCTGGTTATTGTCACTATTGTTTTTAGAAAGTTATTCAGGTTATAACCAGATTGCTATAGCACCAGAGGATCAAGAGAAGACAACATTCACGTGCCCCTATGGAACTTTTGCTTTTAGGAGGATGCCTTTTGGGCTATGCAATGCACCTGCTACTTTTCAGAGATGTATGATGGTCCATATTTGCAGACATGGTGAAGACATCATGGATGATTTCTCGGTATTTGGCTCTTCATTTGATCACTGTTTGCTTAAACTTTCCCTCGTTTTGCAGAGATGTCAAAAAAGAACTTAGCTCTTAATTGGAAGAAGTGTCATTTTATGGTACAAGAGGGTATTGTTCTTGGACATAAAGTGTATTCAAAGGGATTAGAGGTAGACAAACCAAAGTAGTTGTAATTTAAAAGATATCACCACCGAAGAACATCAAAGGGATAAGGAGTTTCTTAGGACACGTCGGGTTTGATCGTATATTTATCAAATATTTTTCTAAGATTATTTAACCTTTGTGTAATTTGCTTGAAAAAGAATCCACTTTTATTTTTGATGATGATTGTCTGCAGGCATTTGAGAAGATCAAGAAGGCATTGGTAATAGCACAAATCATGATAGTACCATATTGTAAGGAGCCCTTGAAGTTGATGTGTGATGCTAGTGTTTATACTGTAGGTGTGGTGTTGGGCCAAAGGCGTGATAAATTTTTTAGATCAATCTACTATGCAAGTCGAACCATGGATACTGCACAACAAAATTACACAACTACTGAAAAGAGATGCTTGCAGTAGTGTTTGCATTTGACAAGTTTAGACCCTACTTGGTCGGCACAAAGGTAATTGTTTTCATTGACCATGCAGCTATTCGATACCTATTTTCCAAGAAGGATGCAAAACCACGCTTGATAAGGTGGATTTTATTGCTCAAGAGTTTGATTTTGAACTAAAGGATAGAAAGGGGTATGAAAATGAAGTGCCTGACCACTTGTCATGGCTCGAACTTGAAGATAAAATAGATGAAGTAATCATAAAAGAAGCATTCCTAGATGAACAACTGTTTGAGGTAAATTCTATACTCCCTTGATTTGATGATATAGCTAATTTCTTTTCTTGTGGTAATCTCCCTCCAGATTGCGAGCAATCAAGAAATACAATGCAAAGTTTTACCTATGGGATGATCCATACGCCTTCAAGATATGTGCTGATCAGATTATTAGAAGATGCGTAGCGGAGGAAGAAGCGAAAGTTATTCTTGAACAATGCCACTTTTCACCATGTGGCGGCCACTTTGGAGCATCAAGAACAGCAGCAAAGGTATTACAGTCTAGTTATTATTGGCCTACTTTGTTCAAAGATAGTTATACCTCAGCCAAGTCATGTGACAGATGCCAAAGGTTTGGCAATATTTCTAGACGCCATGAGTTCCCATTGACCAATATTTTGGAAGTTGAACTTTTTGATGTTTGGGGTATTGACTTCATGGGACCATTCCAATCTTCTTTTGTACAATCGTATATTTTTCTTGCTGTGGATTATGTGTCAAAATGGGTGGAAGCAATTGCCATCAATACTTATGATGCTCGAGTAGTTGCTAAGTTTGTTCACAGGAACATCTTCACAAGATTTGGGACACCAAGAGCCATAATTAGTGATGAAGGTACACATTTTTGTAATAAAATCTTTAACTCACTTTGGCTAAATATGATGTGAAGCATAAGGTGACCCTGTCATACCACCCACAAGCAAATGGACAAGCCGAAGTATCCAATCGGGAGACTAAGCAGATATTGGAAAAAACGGTGGAGACAAACCGGAAGAACAAGACACCTATTGGTATGTCACCCTATAGATTGGTCTTTGGTAAGGCTGTCACTTACCACTAGAATTGGAACACAGAGCTTTTTGGGCCGTGAAAAAGCTCAACTTTGACATGGAAGCATCTGGTGAGTAAGCGGCTATTGCAATTGAATGAGATGGAGGAGTTCATAAATGAGGCTTATGAGAACGCAAAGATCTACAACGGAGAAGACCAAGAAGTGGCACGACCACCATATCTTGCATAGAAATTTCGAGCCCGGACAACAAGTACTGTTGTTCAATTCGCGCCTCAAACTATTTCCTGGTAAGCTAAAATCAATTGGTCGGAGCCATTTACAATAGAATCAGTCCAACCATATGGAACCATTGAGCTAAAGTGCAATGACGGAAGAACGTTTAAAGTAAATGGACAACAGATCAAGCATTATTATGGGACTGAAGTACGACATCTTGACAACATTACTTTGGGCGGATCAACTTGATGTAGACTGGTGGCAGTCGGGCTGACGACGTTAAACCAAGCGCTTTTTGGGAGGCAACCTAAATTTTTTTGTTTCTTTGTTGCATTTCGTTTTCGGTTTTAACTTTTATTCTTGTATTTTTATTTTTATTGTGTATTTTTGGTTTAGTTTGTTCTTGTATTCCCCCAAATCTTATGAATACCTATTGTGTTTTTCAGGACTAACAATTAGAGGAGAAAACAATTTCAAAGAGTGCACCCACGCTGCACAAATTATCTCCCCTGCGGTGGTTTAAGACAGAAAATTACAAATTTCCAGTAGCCATACCGCACCTGCGGTCTGTTATTGAGCGTACTGGCGTTGTATTGACAGAGATCAAACCGCACTCGCGTTATTTTTTACAGCGCACCTGCGGTGTTTGCTGAATGAAGAATGAAAATTTCCAGTAGGCAAAGCTCACCCGCGACCTAGTTTGTAGTGCAACCGCGATAAGTTTCCAGAGCCAACACCACACCCGCGGTAAGATAGGCACCGCACCCGCAGGTCGCAGAAGGTCGAAAATTCAAAAATTCCAGTAGCTACACCGCACCCTGCGGTATGTTCTAGACTGCACGCGCGGTCGATGGTTTTAAATTCCGAGACAGGCAAACATTGAACATAACCGAGAAGCATTTCTCCTCAATTTCTCCTTCATTTCGAAATACTCTCTAAGAACACATTCCACACTCAATTTTTTCTTCCAAGTACACATTTCTTACTCCACACATACATACCTTCACTCATTTCATCCAATATCCATCTTATTCCACAAATTCAACACAAAACCTAGGGTGTGGAAAGGGGGCTCGAAAATTTTACACCAAGGATTGATTGGAGCTTTGATTGTGTTCTTACAAGACAAATTTCAGCACTCAAGGTGAGCAAATCCATACTACATTTTCTTTGAAATTCAAAATTATTTGTGATATTGGCTATGGAAGAAAATTAAATTTTAGTGGAGTACATTCTTGACATTGTTGATTGGATTGGTGTGTATATTATTGAGATGTGCTTACTGTGATTAATAAGTTTGGGGGAAGTGAAAGAATCATCAAGTTTAGTGAATTGGATTAAAGGGGAAGTTGGTGCTTTGAAAGTGTTTGAAAAAATGCCTCCAAGAAAAAAACAATCAAAGGGTGCATCCTCATCTGCGAATTATGATGCACACAAGTTCTGGGACGAGAAGGCGGAGGACAATTATGCTAAAATTCTGAACAAGAACATTGTGAAAGAGAGGATATTTGACCTGAGCTTCCCACGAACCGAGATCGGATTAATGCTTACCTGCTAGGCATTGGGAGTAGTTTGGCAAGCCACCACAGGATGCGTTCATTTCGTTGGTACGAGAATTTTATTCTAAGCATTAAGGTTAAGCATGATCACTTGAAAATTTTGGTGCGAGGAAAGATGGTAGCTTTTGATTCTCATACCATCAACACTGATGTATGGAATCCCTCGAGTCATGCATGATGAATATGAAGAATATTGGACCGAGGAAGTTGATTATAATAATATTCTTCAGACTATTTGCATCGAGGGAGCGGAGTGGCGAATGAGAGACGATGTGCGTTTAAGCCTAGCCAAATTTGATCTGAAAAATGTTGCCAAAGATTGGTATTCCTTCATTTCAGGCTAGGATTAAGACTACTGACCATACTACTACCGTCATCAAGGAGAGGGCAATCCTGACTTTTTGCATCTTAACGGGAAAGACGGTTGATTTAGGTCAATTGCTTCAGAACTCAATGTTAGATTCTGCAAAAGGTAACTCTCCTAGTGGACTCCTCCACCTTTCTCTTATCACAGACCTATGCCATTATGCGAGAGTGACTTGGCCAGCAAATGAAGAATTGTTGAAACAAAAAAATGCCATTGTGGTAATTCAACCACATAGGTCACTGACATCTGATCAACATGATACACAGTCAAGCTCAGAGAGAATTCAACAAAAGAGATTCTGAAATATGTGCCCATGATCAGGCCCCACAACAACAAACACAACCGCAACCAAGAAATGTGCGAGATCGATTAACTCATTTGGAAGAAGAGATGCGCCAACAACGCCAAGACATGGACGAGTTTCAGTTTAGGACCGATACATTCATGGGTTATATGATGGATTTCACGTCCGTCTTGACTCAACAATTTACATCAGCTTCCACATCTGGTAATCCATTTACACAACCTCCGCAATGCCGCCCGCATACGATCCGCCGGAGTACCACCCACCACAAGAAGGAGAAGATGATGAGGATGGCAATGACCACTGACGTTCATTGCCTGAGGTATGTGTATTCCCCTAACTTTAATGATCATTTACATCGAGGGCGATGCACATATTTAAGTTTGGGGGAGATATTATTTATTTTAGCTTGTTTGTTTGTAGTGTCATTTAGTTTTATTTGAGTGTTTTATTTATTTTGAGTTATTTGCTTGTGTGTTTGTAGTGTCATAGTCATGAAAATTTTTGAAATGACCAATGATGAACAAAATTTGTGTATTGAGAAGAAAGGTCATGTATTTCATCCATGTTCATCAATCAATTTGAAAAATTTAGAGAACAATCATGAGATTTGGTAAATTTGAGACTTATAATTTCTAAACAACTCTGCGATTTTCATTTGACATTGAAATAAATTTTGCAAACACATAAATGATTGAGGCAATCTTTGATTTTATTTGGGCATATTTATATTGTTCATAAATATTCATTTGAAGCCCTCTTGAGCCTATATGATAAAAGAATCGTGTTTTTGAAATTTCTTGGAAGCCAATCACTTTTTTTTTGAATATATATGTATTTGGTATGATGCATTGAGGCACCATTTTTCACGATGATTAGATTCTACTTTGTGTTGGTGAATCGATTTTGTCTAGAAATATCCAAACAATACTCGAGACAAAATACGGACAAACTATGATTTAGGTGATTTTTTGTATCGATTGAGCCTTTCAAACTACCAAATAAAAATAATTTATCATTTGTCACCTCTTTATAGCTTATATGAATTCGAATGGCACATGTGAATATGTGTAAAAGACCCACATTCGATATCGTTTCAAATATCCCACATTTGCCACCCATGTGAATATCTTATACCTTAATTTCCTACCTTTTCAAGGGAGTAAGAATTCAAAGGATTAAAGAAATTTAAATTCTCCTACAAAAGAAAAGAAAAAATGAATGGTGTTTGATTGAAGAAGTTGGAGATAAAGGGGAGGAAAAAAATGATGAGATAAAAGAAAAAGTGGAGTATGCAAAAGAGATAAAAATTCAACTTACTCCCTTATTTGAATTCCTAATCTTCATTTGTAGCCATAAACCAAGGCCTAATATTACAAGCATTGTAAATCCTATTGACCAAGTCATAGTTGTCCAATATACTAGTAGAGAGGGATTGGGAGGATCAAGCCTATGGACAATCGATAAGCACTTCCATTGAGTACGAATTTTGATCAACTTTACACACACCTCATTGTATCAAATATTTATTGGGTACTCCTTCCTTGAATGAATATTGCTTTGAACCCAATTTTTACCGAAAAAAGACCTGTTGATTGTGTTTGTAAAAATTGAAATCGATTGAGAACGTTTTGAAACATGAGTTGAAGAGATTAGAAGTTAAGAAAATTAACCGATTGCATGATTATATCAGGATAAAAAAAAATTGGTTGGATTGATTTGACATGTGAATGCATGAAGAGTTAGTTAAATTATCTTGAGGCCAAGTTCTTTTAAAAATATTTCATGACTTGTTTGTTTATGTTGTTTTATTTTGCTCGGAACTAGCAAAATCCTAAGTTTGGGGGAGTTTGATAAGTGCAATTTATTGCACTTTTATTACTTGTATTTAACTTGGAATTTTGTGATTCTTCAGCAGGTTTTATGCGATTTGTTGTTGTTTTTTTGTCTTAGGATGAGAGTTTGGAATAATAAAATGTCGAATTGGAAAGTGCAAAAGATCAAAAATACAGAAGCTTTAGCGCACCTGCGGTAAGAAAAGCACCGCACCCGCGGTGAAGCACTGCACCCGCACTGAAACACGCACCGCACCTGCGCTAACACACCAGTAGAAATACCGCACCCACGATCACTTCTTAAGCGCACTCGAGGTCCTTGCAGGACAGAATCCGAAAAATCTGTATTTTGGTGTGCTGCGCATAGAAGTCCAAGATTTTGGTGTGTTGCGGATCGAGGCTTGTCTGGACTATAAAATACATCATTTACTTACCATTTAGGGTATTGGGAGCCAAGGGAGGAGTAGAGGCTGCTGCTAGAGGATTGAAGATCCAAATTCATCAAGTTTTTGGGAAATCTTTTGCAAAAATCCGGGGACGGAATCATCACTTCAAACTCTTGTTCTAAGCTCTTCTTTATTTTATTTTTCATTTAATATGACTTGTTTTATAACCATGTTTTTTTATTTTGCTTGTATTATCATGAACTAATTTTTATTTCTAGAGGAAAGTTGGAACAAAACTAGAAACCATGTGTTGGAATTTATGAACTAAGCTAATTAAGTTTTTCATATTGTTCATTTGTATTGTTCTAATCTTAATGCTTTCAATTTATTGACCATAATTTGAATGATTTATATGTTTACAATTTATCACTCGGAAGAAAAAATTATAAACAAGAAAAGAGAAAAATACATCAATGGTATTTATAGAGTTCGGAAGGGCCTATAATGCTATCGAAGCCCATAAAGAACATAGTGTTTGTTGTGTTATTTAATTGTAGATTGTTGATGGGGACGTTGCAATCCATTTTTAGATAAATAATATCTTCTTAACACTCAGGAGAGGTAGTAGATAATTATAGGATTCATGGATAATGAATAAGAAAGATTTTTATAATATAGCTACAAGAAATTACACATGGTGGACAGTTGCGTGAAATCGATCCTCTAGATCTTTTATTCCATTGTTAATTGCTCTAAATGGTGTTACATTTAAATCCATTTTCAATTTAGTTATTCTTACAAACATATCTTTTAATTGATTATTATAAATAAAGTCGAGACTATTTTAATCACAAGTACAAATATACATTTATATACACATTCCTCATGGGATCGACACTTGTACTCAAAAATACATTTTACTCTAACTTGACGTCGTGCCCTTGCGAGCAATCAAGAAAACACGCAACACCTTCAATCAACAATTTAACAAAGGCACGAGAAGGGGATCAATTCCAGGTCATATTGTAATCAGTCGCGATAGAGAAATAGCTGATCGTAATTATTGGGAACAATATAGTAGTTCAAATATTTAATGTTGTGTTCTAGTTATATTATTCATTTAATATTCAATGCTCGTGTTTTTTTTTACTTCCAATTATTTATATATTTTATTCAAATATTATTTTTATTAATTTTTTATATGAAATAATTAATTTAAATAATTTTTTATACAAAATAATTAATTAAAATGTTGATATATAAATGTAAAGATTTAATTATTATTGTATTATCAAACTATAAATAGTTATTATTAGAAAATAGAAATATTAATATTGAAATAAAAAAGAATATTATGATTATATTCTATTGTAGTGCGAAATTTAGTGAAATAGGCTGGAGATGATTTTGGTGTAGCACTAATATATTACAGAATATGGTGCAATGAGTTGAAGATGACCTTACAAATTCAGCGTGTTTGTGGTTATATAAATTTATTAATAATTATTTAGAATAATTAATTATCTTTATAAATGATCATTTAAAATTAAAAAAAAATGTGTTAAATTTTGAGATGTTCGACCACGTAGTAGGAAACAATGAGAAGATTTTTGTTACATTTGGCATCAACTTATATTTGTGATTGGAAATATTTGAATATGTAGCACCTATTTTCGAAAAATTAAATTTAAAATAAATTCCTAAATCTTGGTTTCATTTAGAATTTACTCAATTGTTCGTCAAAAGTTAGTTTAAGTTTCTTACTATATTTAAGATTTTGCAAAATCACCCTTGAACCCCCTTTCGATACGTAGCGTTGTTATACCCATTGAGCTTGCACAAAGGCATTGGGCTACGCAAGGTTTTCAAGCTATATACCATGAATTAGGTTTTTTAATAGTCCATGATACTTTTTTATAATAAATTAAACATTTTACCTCTTTGACTGGAATTTCATCGAGTTTTATCCACTAGGTTTTACATACTACTCCTTACAACCTAACTACGTAGTCGCAAAATATGGTTCTTGATGTAGATCCCTTCAATAACACTGAGCACAACTGTGTATCTCTTCGTATCTCAGGCTGCATAGTAAAGAAGTTTAATTTTGAAAATAACACATGAGAATAGACGTAAACCTTGTTTATTTTATTAAAACATATAACACATTATTTCATAGTAACCTCCTATAGAGGAATATAAACTAGTTTAGCTACTTAGAGTAGCTGGAATTACAACACACATAAATTGAGAATATTACAAATTTTATTTTGAAAAAAAAATAAAAATATTGAATGAAATCTCCATCTTCCTTCTATCCTGATATATATAGAAGTTTTGGTGGATTTGAAATCCAGATTCCGAACTCATGAATTACGTTGTCATTTGTGGCCGACAATATCTTTTAGTTGATGTAACACTAATTAGTGTTTTGTCATGTTGTGGTTGTTGAGTGATTCATCCTCCACTAATGGAGTTGTTGGATCACATGCCTTCTTTACCTTTGTCGATAAATTTTTTGTTTTTGTATGGTCCATGAGAAAAATGTGACTTGTGTGGACCTTCACCACTTGGACATATCTCCGCATTATGTTTTCGGTCAGATTTGGGTGGAACATATTTCCAAATTCTGGCTTTTTCTGGTTTGGGCATTCTAGGCACACTATGTTTTCAGGCAGATTTGGACCGAAAACATTTCCTGAATTATGATTCTTTCTGATTTGGAAATTCTGAGAAGATTTTTTATGATCATTTTTCCCACATGAGCCATATTACAGATTTTCTGACGAGTCTCTTTACTCCCCGACAACTTGTTGTTCCGCATAAGATTTCTTTTCTTTTCAAATATTTCTTTAGCAAAACTTGTAGTTTTTCGTGTCATTGTGTTTAATAGAAAAAATTCTTTTATAGAATTTTAATAAAACTTAAATGGAAATTTGATTGTGCCCATCTCGATGAGACAAACCCATAATCCTCATGCTCGTCCAGTGGAAATATCATTTTCAGTGAGTGATGAAACAAGAGGTGTTTCATTTATGGGGTTCCTTGACGAACCTCTGAATGTTCATGTGCGGCCTTCTCAACTTGATGAATGAAAGGCTTCACGCGAGCCTTTCTTGGCTGGTTTTGGTGTTGTACTAAAAAAATAAAGCTCCAGAATATTTAATCTTGAAAAATAATCATTATTTGCTCATGTTTCAAGAACATCTTCCTAAATCCATTTTTGTAGTGCTGAAATTTCTGGTAAGCTGAGTGATATAGTATAAACTGAGTCAAGAGCCCGAAATTCATACTGTGTTTTTACCTCCTTGATATAAGAATTTGGTCCCATCCGTATCCTAGGATAAATTTCCTGCTACATCAACTTAGATTGTGGCATGGTTGATACATATTATTGTTTTCGATTTCTCTCAGTTCTGTTGATATACTTGAAATGGAGAAACTATAAGCTCGTTAGTATCAACCTTAGATTTTTCCTTGTTAGTTTGAGAAGGTTGATCTCTGTCTCTCTTCAATGCTCGAGGTGAAGGGTTGATCTGAAGCTTCAATTTTTGCTTTATCCGAGTCATCTAAAAATGATCCCAAATTAGTAAGGGTACTTGAATTCCTTGCTCCATATACTCGAAACTCTCCATTTGGAAAACCAGTGGCTTCTCAATAGCCTGAAGGATCGGTTTTGCATTATAGGTCATAGCATAGTATAAGGTTGTAAACAATATGTTATTCCATCAGAGACAGTGCTCTTATCAACTTGTTGTAGCATACCTGCAACTTCTGCATTTAGAGCAAGCTTATTGAACTCGGTTTAAAGTATTTCAAGGTATTCTCTCAAATGCCCCTGTATTTTCATGATGACATCGACATTAGCGATGTTCATCTCTTGTTAAAAAATATGCAAGAATATTTTCATTAGATTTAATAATAACAATATCAAATTTTAATTTTGACACAAAGCATGCCATCTTAATAATATAGCATTATCTGGTTTAGATTCAATTCTATTTTTCAAGAAAGATTTTACCTGTGTATTATCAACTTTTAAGATAAAATTTTTTGCAAGTAAAAAAATGGTCATTCTTCAAAAACCCTTTTTACTACATAAAATTCGTTTTTTTATGTCATCTTACGACTTCTACATCTGAGAATAATCTACTGCAATACCTGCATGATTGTTTTCCTTCTGTTATGAGCTTTGTAATAACCGCTGCCCACCAATAATCACTTACATCTATATATAATATTAGATCATTTTCATTTTGATGAACATCTATTTTTAGAAGCTTTTTGCAAATCTCTTTTAATTGACATAATCATTTTGTGCATTCTTATGTCCATAGGAATCTTGCAAT